>NC_092048.1:72922789-73055289 GCF_003086295.3 Arachis hypogaea | reverse complement strand
ATTCGGCTGGGTTAAGAGAGTGGGTGAGAGTGCTTTTGATGGGGTAAGAGGAGTTGGGTGCCGAAAGTGGGAAGTATAGAGAATGGGATTGGAATGTGAAGGGGATACGGAATAAGAACCACTTATATAAGGAAGTGGTGAGTGAATGAAAGGTGTGGATTGATGGAATGGGTGTATGATGAACGGATGGGGTTTAGCATGGGCTGAGCACAAGGATCATCAACTTTATGATGGGGTTGGTTCGATTTCCAAGCGTGTCATTCTTCCAATGTTGCATGGCAACATTTCCTAATGCATTCCCCTTGAAGACATGTGTATAGTCCCCTCCTTTTGAAGTGGCCAAAACCTCCTTCTTCAATTGTCCCATCAATTCTCCTACAAAAGGAACGTGATTAATAAATTTGTGGATAGTGGCGGCAAAATTTAAAGAGTGGGATAACTACTTTTTAAAATTTTGTTTCTAAATAGTAAGTGCTATTCATGAATACAAACCAACTGACTATTTAACTGTCCATGTATGCAACATTGGTGACACCAAACTTAGTTTGTGGCAATGTGGTGTAAAAATATTTGTTCAAGGTGCTAAGAGTGACATGGTATTTATGTCCTCTTAGTGTGCCTTGAACACCAAACTTGTTCTTTACTATATGTTGCAAAAAAAAAAATTTCATTCAAGTATATGTCAAAGTTGATTTGGAATTCATGAACCTTGCATTATTAACTACTTTAAAAGCATATAAAACATGGGTTGCCTCCCATGAAGCGCTTCTTTAGCGTCACTAGCTTGACGTTCTACCTTTGTCAGGGTGGTTGGTAATGCTTCAGATCTTCCCCCCTCACAGTAAACCTATCTCCATTGGCTTCATCAAAGATTTCCACATGTTCTAGGGAGAGAATTCTGTTGATGGTGAAAACTTTAGGTAGCTGAGATGGGATGGTGGGGAGATGAGGTGGGATAACTGGGAAATAAGCTGAGATCACTTTATTCCCTGGAGAGAAATCCTCTGTAGGGATCTTCTTGTTCCTCCATCTCCTTGGTGCCTTCTTCCTTGTTTCTTTTGATGTTGCCATGCTCTTTGTGGCCCTTTTTTCCAATGAAATTTTGTTGCTGGTCTCATATGACTCTGGTGGTTTAGGTTCCTCCTGATTTTCCTTTAGCTGTGACAACTTCTAACGATCTTGCTCATCAACCAAAGGGATTCCCAGGTGTACAGCTTGTGCTTCAATGCATGTTTCTTCCACCAGTGCTTTATCGTGCCTTCCCCTTGGTTCTTTGTTTTCCTGATCTACTTCTTGTGAGGGTTTGAAGACATTGAAGGCGAGTTGTTCATCATGTATCCTTAGTATTAGCTCTCCTCGCTCCACATCTATGAGCGCTCTGGCTGTAGCTAGGAATGGTCTTCTCAATATGATTGGGTGAAGGTGACTCTCTTCCATTTCCAATATGACAAAGTCTGTGGGAAGGAAGTAGTTTCCAACCTTTACTAACACGTTTTCCACTACAACTACTGCTTGTTTTTGAGTTTTGTCAGCCAGCCTGATGACTACGTCTGTGGGCATTAGTTCATTGATCTGCAACTTCTTCATGAGAGATAGAGGCATTAAATTAATGCTTGCTCCCAGATCACAGAGTCCCTTATCAATCAGTGTGTCCCCTATGGCACAGGGGATGTGAAAACTCCCTGGGTCCTTCCTTTTTGTAAGCAACTCTGGTTGAATGAGAGCACTGCACTCCTTATTCATCACTATTATTTGCCCTCTTTTGAGTGAGCTTTTCCTAGTCAGCAACTCCTTCATATACTTAATGTATGAGGGCATTTGTTGGAGGGCCTTGATGAATGGTATGTTTACATGGAGAGATGCAAACATATCAAGGAACTTTGAGTATATTCTTTTTTCTACACCACCATTGAGTCTTTGGGGAAAGGGTGCATAGAGGTTCAGAATCTCCTTCTGTGTAGTTTTGGTTCCTTGGTGACCCTCTTCTTGTTTCTCTACTGAGGTATCTCCAGGTTGTTCTAATGGTTTGTTTAGCTCTTCCTCAGTCCCCTTATCACTTATAGTGACCATCTTGCAATCTTCCCATCTTACTTTCTTTGCTTCACCTCTCGGGTTTTTCTCTGTGTCACTTGGGAAGCTATCAGTAGGTTTGGGAATCTTCTCAGAGAGGTATCCCACTTGAAATTCCAGCCTCTTGATGGTGTCTCCCTGGTTCTTGATATTGGCTCGCACCTCCTCCTTGAACACCTTGTTATCTTGGAGTTTCTTACATATGCCTTCAAGTAGAGTCTCAATTCTTGAGAGTCTATCTTCGGATGATGATGAGTTGAGATTGGAGGGATGAGAAGGACCATTTTGGCTTTGGTATGGATGTTGAGATGTGTTGTTAGGTGGGTGCTGATATGATCTCTATGTGGAATGTTGGTGAGCTGCATTGTTGTTGGGGTTGTGGCATCTCTGATCTTGGCCTTGATCTTGTTAATTTCCCCACCCAAAGTTTGGGTGGTTCCTCTAACCAAGATTATAAGTTTTGGAGTATGGATCATGGGTCTGCCTCGGTGAATTTCCAATGTAGTTGGCTTGTTCCTGATCACCCTCTGCTTCTTTATTCACTCCTTCTTGACCTGCTGATGAGGTGGTGATTGCTGCTACTTGGTTCCTCTCCATCTTCTTGGTAAGGTCAGCCAGCAGATTGGTGATCATCTTATTTTGAGCCAGCAGTGCATCCACGTTGTTTAGCTCCATCACTCCTCTAGTGTTACCTCTTTCAGAAGCATAGAAGTAGTCATTCTCTGCTACAGTCTCAATGACATCTATAGCCTCTTCAATGGTCTTCTTCTTGTTCAGAGATCCCCCAGATGAGTGGTCTACTGCCTTCTTTGATTCGTAAGAAAGACCTTCATAGAAAATGTGTAACTGCACCCATTCATTGAACATATCTGGCAGACACCTTCTTGTCAAGTTCTTAAACCTCTCCCATGCTTCATATAGAGTTTCACCATCTTGTTGTCTGAAGGTTTGTACCTCAGCTCTCAACTTGTTGATCCGTTGAGGAGGATAGAATCTCGCCAAGAATTTGTTCACCACATCTTCCCAGGTTGTTAAACTCTCCTTCGGGAAGGATTCCAGCCATTTAGATGCTTTGTCCTTGAGTGAGAAGGGGAACAGAAGCAGTCTATAGGTGTCAGAATGAACACCATTGGACTTCACAGTGTCGCATATCCTCAGGAAGGTGGTTAGATGTTGATTGGAGTCTTCTTGGACACTTCTTCCGAATGAACAGTTGTTCTGCACGAGGGTGATGAGCTGTGGCTTTAGTTCAAAGTTATTGGCATGTATGGTTGGCTTTTGGATGCTACTTTCACAGTTTCCTGGGTTTGGATTTATGTAAGATCCCAGAACTCGTCTCTCTTGCCCAGCATGATGCACTGGACCTTCTCTGCCATGGTTGTAAGCCTCTTCTTCATGATGATTCTCCATATTCTCATCCATGTTTGGTTCAAAATACTCCTCCTCTTTCTCAGCATCAACAACTCTCTTTCCTCTTGCTTTCCTCCTTAGTCTAAGGAAGGTCCTCTCAGGTTCAGAATCAAAGGAAGTTGAAGCCCCGCTTCTTCTACCTGTCATACAACCAACAAGGCCAAAGCAAAAGGGAGATAGAGAGTATTCTTGTTAAAAAAATGCTGTTAGTGTGAGTGATGCAATATATCAAACAATTAGTGGATTAGTGAACTGAATTGTAACAAATAAGAGAACACCATAAATGGGCAGGGGTAAAGGGAAGAAAATAACTGGAACTGAAAGTAAATCACTCAAACAGAAATTAAATCAAAGAAAAGAAAAATGCTCAATCTAGTTATTCACCAATTTAATCATTGTTGATACAAAATCAATCCCCGGCAATGGCGCCATAAACTTGATGCACGGAAACTTGTCTCTCAACAGATTTCCCTCGGCAAGTATACCGAATTGTCGTCAAGTAAAAACTCACAATAGAGTGAGGTCGAATCCCACAGGGATTGATTGGTCAAGCAACTTTAATTGGAAGAATGTTCTAGTTGAGCTAAGCAGAATTTGATTTGAGAGTTGCAGGAAATTAAATGGCGGGAAAGTAAATGGCAGAAAATGTAAATGCTGGAATTAAAGGACTGAATGTAAAGGACGGAAAGTAAATTGCAGAATCTTAAATGGGGATTTGGGGAAATGAACATAAAAGTAAATGGCAGAAAGTAAAAAAAATGGGTAAGATCAGAAATGGGGAGTTCATTGGGCTCAGGAGATGTTGTATTCTCCGGATCAAGTTCATTTTCATCTCTTCCTCAATCAATGCATTCATTGATCTCCTTGGCAATCTTAAGTGATTGGATTCCAATTCCTTGGCAACCCAATCTCTCAAATCTTGATCAATAGCCAATTTCTTGGTCTAATTGCTCATGAGAAGAGATGAAGTATGGTCACTTATTATCCTACATGTATTCCCAAATCAAAGTATTGGTAGGATTATATGTCACCATATCCATCCAAACTCCAATTTGGTCCAACATGAAAAAGCATTTCTAGCATGATCTCTTCATTCCTCTTCCAAGGTCCGAAGAGATCCAAGTATGAATAGCTTCTTTTCCAAGACAACTACCCAATTGTATGAAGATTGAAAGCTTTCTAGTAAAATCAAGAGAAAAGAAAGAAGAAGAATAATGAAAACTATTATTGATCCATCAAATTACAATAGAGCTCCCTATCCCAATGAAAGGGGTTTAGTTGTTCATAGCTCTGGGAATGGAAAGCAAAGATGGAAAATACATTCTGAAAGTAAAACTAGAAGTTGCAGAGAAAGTAAAATTATACAGAGAGTAGTTCTCCTAATGCCAAAAGCTCTTTCTCTAGTTCAAAACTACTCCTAATATACTACTCTTCTGATCTTCTAGTTGGCTCTTTAAGTCTTGGATATGGGCCTTTGGATCTTGAGTTGAAGCAGTTTGGAATCTTCAATGGTCTCAGCTTTGCTTGCAGAAAAAGTGTGAAGTAGGGATGGACTTTAGCTAGGACGTTAGTGGTGTTAACGTTAAGTGAAAATGTGGGTTCGAGAATGTTAGTGATCATCACCTTTTTCACTAACGTTCCAACCCAAAAATGATCCACGTTAACTTCAATGTTAGTGGCACTAACGTGGCCACTAATGTTGCCTCTTGGTCCATCGCAGGCGTTATTGGCGTTCACCTTTGCCAATAACGTTGCTCTTAGCCCCCCTTTCCTCACGTTAGAGTTCACGTTAGTATAACTAACGTGGCTCTTAACGTGGGCATGCCTTAGTCTCGAGAGCGTTAGTGACACTTACCTTTGTCACTAACGCTCCAAACGGCTCACCTTTCTACGTTAGAGTTCACGTTAACTTAGTTAACGTGACTCTTAACATGTTGATAATTGCCATCTCCAACGTTAGTGACAAAGGTGAGTGTCACTAACGTTGGCTCATCATGCTTGGCTCCATGTTACTCTTCAAGTTAGTGGTCTTAACGTGACCACTAACGTGGGCAATGTTGGCTTAGTCCAACGTTAGTGACAAAGGTGAGTGTCACTAACGTTGGCATTATTTTCCCTTTCCACGTTAGAGTTCATGTTAACTAAGTTAACGTGACTCTTAACGTGGCCCATTGCCAATTTGGAGCGTTAGTGGTATTCACTTTTACCACTAACGCTGGAGCTCCCTTTTCCTCCACGTTAACTACCACGTTAATGTAGTTAACGTGGCAATTAACGTGGCTATGATGGCTTCGAAAACGTTATTGGCGATCACTTTTCTCATTAACGTTGTAAGTTCATTCCCATTCCACGTTGGTGGTCACGTTAATTAGATTAACGTGGCTGCTAACGTGGCTCTTCCTTGCTTCCTTTGTCCTGAAATCAAGCAAATAAATTGCATCAAAGCTCTAATCCAAGTTATGAGATCATGCATCATCTATTTTATCATTCAATTCATGTATAATTCTCATAAAATCATGTCAAATTCATAATGTTTGCTTGAATAAAGATGTAAGTGATTATCTACCCAAAACTTGCTTATTTCCTAAGAAAATGCATGAAACTACCCTAAAACAGTAAAGAAAAGGTCAGTGAAACTGGCCAAAATGCCCTGGTATCAGTACCCGAGGTGTCAGTGTACTATGTGATGAAGTCGGCTAGGTACTGAGACTTGACAGCTGTCCGTGCTTCATATTTGAGGTCGAATTCAGATAACTCGACCGTCCATTGTAGGATTCTTCCTGCTAAGTCTATTTTCTGTAAGATACCTTTTATGGGCTGGTTGGTCCGTACTCTGATATCGAGAAGTGAGTATAAGGGCGTTGGCAAATTTTTCTATCTTTTGATAGTTTAGTTCGGCCCCTTGTAAAGCCTTACTGATGAGTTAGATGGGCTGTTGCCTATTTTCGTCTTCTCGGACTAGTGTTGAAGCTATTGCCCGACTTCCTACGGCAAGGTATAGGATTAGCTCTTCACCTTCCCTGGGCCGGGTTAGGATGGGTGGTTGCCCCAAGAATGTCTTGAAGTCTTGGAAGGCTTGTTCACATTCTGGGGTCCATTCAAACATCTTCCCTTTTCTTAGTGTTGCATAAAAAGGGGAGAGATCTTAATGCCGATCCTGCTAGGAATCTGGACAGAGCTGCTAGTCTTCCGTTGAGCTGCTGGTCTTCTTTGACACAAGTCGGACTTTTCATGCTAAGTATGGCCTGGCACTTATCTGGGTTTGCTTAAATCCCTCTTTGAGTGAGCATCAAGCCTAGGAATTTGTCGGCTTCTACTGCGAAGATGCACTTTGTGGGGTTAAGTCTCATTCCATGCTTTCTTATGGTGTTGAATACTTCAGTAAGGTCAAATAACAACGTTTCCTCTCTTTGTGTCTTTATCAGCATGTCGTCTACATAAACCTCCATCAGCTTTCCGATGTGATTGGCGAATACTTTGTTTATCAATCTTTGATATGTAGCCCCTGCGTTCTTGAGTCCGAAGGACATGACTACGTAGCAGTAGTTTGCTCTTGGGGTTATGAATGAGGTTTTCTCCTGGTCGGGTTGATACATCGGAATTTGGTTATATCCCGAGTAAGCATCTATGAAGGAGAAGTACTTATATCCCGATGAAGCATCGACTAGTGTGTCTATATTCAGGAGTGGATAAGGATCTTTTGGGCAGGCTTTGTTGATGTCGATGTAATCAGTACACATCCGCCACTTCCCATTTGACTTTTTGACCAATACTACGTTGGCTAGCCATAATGGATATTTCACCTCCCTTATGAACCCTGCCTCCAACAAGGCCTGTACCTGCTCCTCTACGGCTTGCGACCTCTCTGGTCCAAGCTTCCCACGCTTCTGTTGTACTGGCCGAGACCCAGGATATACGGCTAACTTATGACACATTAGTCTGGGATCAATATCGGGCATGTCGGCGGCCTTCCATGCAAAGAGGTCGGAATTATCCTTTAGGAGCTTTGTTAGTAGCTCCTTTAGGTCTTCATTTAGATTCGCCCCTTATGTTTGTTGTTTTGCCTTGAGTGTCTCTGATCTAAACTTCTTTGGTCTCACCTTCCGGCTGAGGGTGGAGTTCTTCGCGAGCTCAGATTCCCCCAAGTTCTATGGTATTGGTTTTTTTTCCTCTAGGATCGCCTCTAAGGTTCAGACTTTCATTGTAGCAGCGTCGTGTGAGATTTTTGTCTCCCTTTAGAGTGACAATCCCTTTTGACGTCGGGAACTTCTTGCATAGGTACGGAGTGGAGACTACTGCGGCGAGCTGATTTAGCGTTGTCCGACCTATGAAAGCATTGTAGGCAGAGTTCACATCGACTACAATGTAATCTATACTTAGCGTTCTAGATCGTGTTCCTTTTGCGAAGGTAGTGTGTAGCGAGATGTACCCAAGTGGTTGAATTGGGGTATCCCCAAGCCCAAACAGACTATTAGGGTATGCTTTGAGTTCCTTTTCCTGTAAGCCGAGCTTGTCGAAGACGGATTTGAATAGGATATCCGTAGAGCTTCCTTAGTCTACCAATGTTCGGTGGAGGTTGGCATTGGCAAGTATTATGGTAACGACCACGGGGTCATCATGCTCCGGGATGATGCCCGTGGCATCTTCTTGAGTGAAGGTAATAGTGGGGAGGTCGACCAACCTGTCCCCTCCTCCGACATGGTATACCTCTTTAAGGTGTCTTTTGTGGGACGTCTTAGAGATCCCTCCTCCTAGAAATCCTCCATTTATCATGTGAACATGTCTCTCAGTGTGTGAGGGGGACGTTCAGCTCGACCAACCTCTTTATCCATTCTTCTTTTTTTGGTTCATCCACTTTGTTGGCTAAAAACCGATCTAATCTCCCTTCTCATGCCAATTTTTCTATGACATTCTTTAGGTCGTAGCACTCGTTGGTAGGATGCCCGTAGATTCGGTGGTATTCACAATACTCTGTCCGACTTCCTCCTCTCCTTTGTTTGATCGGGCGAGGTGGCAGGATCTTCTCAGTGTTGCATATCTCCCGATAAACGTCCACGAGAGACACCCGAAGAGGGGTGTAGTTGTGGTAATTTCTGGGTTTCTCAGTAGGTTGGTCTTCCTTCTTCCTGGACTCTTTATCCTTGTCCTGAGGTGGGTAGGAGAATACAGTCTTGGAGGTTTCTCCTAATCAGGAGTTCTCCTCCATATTAATGTATTTTTTCGCCCGTTCTTGAACCTCGTTGAGAGATATTACATGCTTTTTGGATATGGAGTGACTAAAGGGTCTTTCTCGTAGGCTATTGATGAGACCCATAATTGCTGTTTCTGTTGTAAGATTTTGTATGTCCAAACATGCTTTGTTGAATCTTTCCATGTAGTTGAGGAGGCTTTCCTGATCTCCTTGCTTAATCCCTAGCAGGCTTGGAGCATGCTTGGCTTTGTCTTTCTAGATGGAGAATATAGCTAAGAATTTCTTGGCGAGGTCATCAAAGCTTGCTATTGATTTTGGCAGGAAATTGTCGAACCACTTTATCGCCGTCTTGGTTAAAGTGGTCGGAAAGGCTTTACAACGGATTGCATCTGAGGCATTCGTAAGATACATTCGACTTCTGAAATTGCTGAGATGATGGCTTGGATCAGACGTACCGCATACAGGGTCATGTCGGGGGCTTTGAAGTTCTTTGGAACTTTTGCTTTCATGATCTCCTTTGTGAACGGGTCTTGGTCCTTGTGGGGGCTATCTTCGCGGCTGGATTGGATGGTCTTAGTTTTGAGGTCCGCTTCGAGCTTTAAGAGCTTGTCCTCCAGCTCTCGACGCCGTCTTATTTCTCTCCGGAGGTCTCTCTCGGCCTTTCGCTGCCGTTCAGCTTCTTGTTCGAGCTGTTTAAGGCGATCCTGTTGTTCACGGATTGCATCTAAGATCTCTGTGTTTGGGGTTTGCTTGTCTCCCTTGGATTGAGGTGTTTCCTTAGATGCAGCATTCGTGTTCTTATGCGGTGTTCTTTCTTCCAAACCGGAATCATGATCATTGTCAGGATTGTCTGCCATGACGGTGGGATGACTTCTAGGGTCCCCGGCAATGGCACCAATGTTCTGAGTGTTACCTGAAACTGAAGGTCGATCTCAGAGGAGATCTTTGGGTGTGATCGGTGCTATTGGGTCCGATTTGCTGAATCTTGAGATGCTATCGATCCTTGGTCACCGGAGGGTGGTGGTACCTGCAAGAAACTCCGATGCTTAAGTTAGCATGGGCTTTAGGCAGGTTTTTTGTGTAGAATCAGAGTGTGAGTTATACCTGGGTGCTCTAGTGTATTTATAGTAGTGTGGAGTGACCTCTCCTAAGATAAGTTAGTTATCTTATCTTATCTTTTTGTGGGTGAGTCCACTTTTCTTTGGCCAATCGCCTTCAGATGGGCTGTGATCTTCTGCTTTGGGCCTGCTTAGGCCCTTATAGCGATTTGGCCGAGCTCTTTGGGAAGGGGTCGGTGATGAGCCAACCTTATAAGAGGTCGATCATTTTTGTCTTCGTCCTACCCGGATCGCCTAGCTCGACCCAGGCTATGAACAGGTGCGTTAATGCCAAATAATGATGAAGGTCTCACGACATGGTAGCTACAACATGCAAGTGAGACAATAGTAGAAGCAAATGGCATATCAATAGTGTAAAAATTTCAACAATGGGGGAGAGAGTGTGGGTAATGAAAGCAATATAACTTCATATCAATGCAAAAGGAAAACAATTGTCATAAAAGATTAGCATTGACCTATGAATAATAATACCCAACAATTTAAAACAAGTCACGAAGCACCAAAATAAAGCAAGAAAAAATGCAACAGTTGAATAAGAACATTTAACACTAATGGAAAAATAATAAACTTAGAAAAGAAAATAAAAGTATGCACAAGATTAAAATGCAGTGAATGAAAGTATGCAAATAAGTTAAGTAAAATAGAATGAAAGAGAATAAGGATGAGAAGTTAAAGAAATGAAGAAGAAGAAATTAAGAAAGGGGGAAGAAAGAAGGAGAAAGGAGGGAAGAAAGAAGTAAGAAATGAAAAATAGGAAGCAGACGCGACGCGCGCGCCGGTCACGCGTGCGTGTGAAAACAGAAATAGCCATGTGACGCGTAAGCGTTGCCCACGCGTACGTGTAGATGGCCAAAAATAAACACTGACGTGTGAGCGTCGATCACGCGTACGCGTGACCACTTGCGCGATTCCAGCACTATGGCAGCCCAACTCTCTGTTTAATTCACCAATGACGCCGAATTTTCAAACCACGCGTATGCGTCCTGACGCTTACGCGTGGATTGATGAAAGTGCAGGGGACGTGTACGCGTGGGTCACGCATACGCGGGGGGTGTTCTTGTGCGCCAAGCACCCCTCTCGCACAGTTCCAGCGTAACTCTCTATTTAATTTAATAGAGAGCGATCCTCCATACGACGCGTGTGCATCATTGACGCTTACGCGTCGAAGGCACTTTTTTTTTCAACTCCAGAAATTATTAAACAACTAACCCATAAATTAAACGAAATAAACATAACTAAAAAAATAAAAATATAACTTATTACTAATATAAATAAAAGGAAAATTAGAAAGAATTTACCATGGTGGGGTGTCTCCCACCTAGTACTTTTAGTTAAAGTCCTTAAGTTGGACATTTGGTGAGCTCCTTGTCAGGGTGGCTTATGCTTGAACTCTTCCTTGAATCTCCACCAATGTTTATATTTCCAATAGCCTCTGGGATCCTAAACTAGGCCGCATAAAGCCTTCAAGCAAGTGAAAGCAAGTGACAAGGCCCCAAGAGTATTGATTGTAGGAATGAATTCCAGGGTCCCAAACCTTGCTTTTACACCCGTGTTCTTGTTGATCATTGATGGTCGGACTACCGTCGGTAAGGAATTTCACACAATATTCACGTTGCAAGTATAGCCCTCAACCGACAAATAATCCTCGAATCAAATTTTAAGGAATTGGTTGTCACAAGTTCAACCCCAACAAAAGTAACCGAAGTATTCAAACCTCGGGTCTTCTCACAAGGAATGGGCAAACATGTGCATCAACATTGGTTAAAATTCCGGGGTTGCAAGTCATGAGCAAGAATTTAAACTAAGAGGCTTAATCAAGCAAGTAATCTTAAAGTGCAAGAAACTAATTCAAGTAACTAAAGCAAGGTGTGAGCAAATCTAAACTAATAAGAGACCATTCAATATAATTCTACTCTAAAACTAACTAGAATTGAGCAATTGAGATTTTTGGATTTTCAAATATGAATAATAAAAGCAACTCTTGGCTAGGCATAGGAATTAGGGTCACCATCCTTGTCTAATAACCATATCTTGACAATTATGAGGAACCAAACTCATTAAGTTTACTTCTATACTTGAAGTATATTAAATGGCTTGGTCAACATCAATCCATAAGGTCCAACCTAGCTACCAACTGACTTAGTAGTAGGCTAGTGTCAATGGTTATCAAATTGACCACTAAGGGTTCTCAAATCATCAAATCCATTAGACCCAATGACTCAAGTTTATCCAATTCCCTTAGCCTAGGCCAAGAGTAAAGAAAACTACTCCATAATCAAAGGAAACATTTCATCAAACACATGGTAAGCATTACTAAAAGACAAATTCAAAATTCAATTAAATTGGAATCAAAAGATACCCACTAACAATTATAAATGGAAAATCATTCAAACAACACAATTAACCATGGAAATCATCAATATAACATTAACAATTCATGATCCACAAGATTCATGAAACGGGTAGAAAATGACAATTGACAAGAAAACATAAATCTAACACAAGATCTAAACAAAATTATACTAAGGAATTCGAATTAAGTAATTAAAACTAGAAATCAACAAGATTGGTACGCGGAATTGTGATTACACTTTAATTATGTAAAGTTCATTGCTCTTTCTTTCCCTGGAAATGGTGCCAAAAACATGATGCCAAAACCACGGTTCACAACTCCGTGTAACTGACCAGCAAGTGCACTGGGTCGTCCAAGTAATACCTTACGTGAGTAAAGGTCGAATCCCACGGAGATTGTTGGTATGAAGCAAGCTATGGTCACCTTGCAAATCTCAGTTAGGCAGATATAAATTGATAATGGTGTTTTCGAATAATAATTAATAGAATAGGGATAGAAATACTTATGTAATTCATTGGTGAGAATTTCAGATAAGCGAATGGAGATGCTTTCGTTCCTCTGAACCTCTGTTTTCCTGCTATCTTCATCCAATCAGTCTTACTCCTTTCCATGGCTGGCTTTATGTGATACATCACCACTGTCAATGGCTACTTTCGGTCATCTCTCGGGAAAATGATCCAATGCTCTATCACGGCACGGCTAATCGTCTGGAGGCATCACCTTTGTCAATGGCTTCATCTTATCCTCTCAGTGAAAATGGTCAACGCACCCTGTCACGGCACGACTATTCATCTGTCGGTTCTCGATCATGCTGGAATAGGATTTACTATCCTTTTGCGTCTGTCACTAACGCCCTGCAATCGCGAGTTTGGAGCTCGTCACATTCATTCATTCATTGAATCCTACTCGAAATACCACAGACAAGGTTTAGACTTTCTGGATTCTCTTGAATGCCGCCATCATTCTAGCTTACGCCACGAAGATTCTGATTAAGAGATCTAAGAGATACTCATTCAGTCGAAGGTAGAACGGAAGTGGTTGTCAGGCACGCGTTCATAGAGAATGATGATGATTGTCACGTTCATCACATTCAGATTGAAGTACGAATGAATATCTTAGAAGCGAAATAAGATGAATTGAATAGAAAACAGTAGTACTTTGCATTAATCTTCGAGGAACAGCAGAGCTCCACACCTTAATCTATGGAGAGTAGAAACTCTACCGTTAAAAATACATAAGTGAGAGGTCCAGGCATGGCCGAATGGCCAGCCCCTTTGATCTAAGAACCAGGGGTCCAAAGATGTCAAATACAATAGTGAAATGTCCTATTTATAATAAACTAGCTACTAGGATTTACAGAAGTAAGTAATTGATGCATAAATCCACTTCCGGAGCCTACTTGGTGTGTGCTTGGGCTGAGCTTGAGTGTTGCACGTGTAGAGGTCCTTTCTGGAGTTGAACGCCAGTTTTTGTACCAGTTTGGGCGTTCAACTCTGGTTTTGGCTCCTTTTCTGGTGCTGGACGCCAGATTTGGGCAGAAAGCTGGCGTTGAACGCCAGCTTATGTCGTCTATTCTTGACCAAAGTATGGACTATTAAACATTGCTGGAAATCCCTGGATGTCTACTTTCCAACGCAATTGGAAGCGTGCCATTTTGAGTTTTGTAGCTCCAGAAAATCCATTTTGAGTGCAGGGAGGTCAAAATCCAACAGCATCAGCAGTCCTTCTTCAACCTCTGAATCTGATTTTTGCTCAAGTCCCTCAATTTCAGCCAGAAAATACCTGAAATCACAGAAAAACACACAAACTCATAGTAAAGTCCAGAAATGTGAATTTAACATAAAAACTAATGAAAACATCCCTAAAAGTAACTAGATCCTACTAAAAACATACTAAAAACCATGTCAAAAAGCGTATAAATTTTCCACTCATCAAAGATCTAATTCAGAATTCAACAAGGGAAGATCAAATCAAACTAGATCTAGAGAGGAACAAGGGTTTTTCTCCCTAGAAGAACCAAAAACCAAAAACTAGCTAAAATTGTGTCTAAGTGTGTAATGAATGATACCCCCTTTCCCCCTAGGATTCTTGGGTCTTTTCCATGCAGAACTAGCTTGAATTTGGGCCTGTTGAGCCTCAGAAATCGCAAGGCACGATTTCTTTTAATGAGGTCATGTGCAGCTTGTCACGTGTACGCGTCATACATGCGTGAGCGTCGATTGAATTTCGCGATCCATGCGTGCCATCCACATGGATGCGCCAATCTGCATGCGCCATTCCCAACTTTCCGCACCCACGCGTGCGCGTGAGGTGCGCTTGCATGCCGATGCTGAATTCCCCAAAATTCAATTCTTCATGTTCCTTCCACTTGTGCACGCTTGATGGGAAGCAGAAGCTGATGAATTAAAAAATTATTAAAATTGATATGTTGCAAGTATAGTTCTTAATTCACTGAAAATATGCCTATCAATTTAGAAATGTGTCACAAAGAGTTTAAATCAAAATTACTGGGAGTTTTAAGTCCCAGGTCGTCTCCCAACGAGTTGCAGAGAAGGGTGCTATCTTATTAATCAGAGGTTCGAAGAAGTTGAGGTAAGTAAATTGGAATGTAAACTGAGGAAAATTAAATGATATGAATAAAAGCCTTGACTGGGAATTGATTAGTTAGAATCTCTATCATTGATGGATTAATTTTTAAGATTGATTTATAATTAACGGTTACTCTGTTTAGTTATCCTTTACTAGGTAAGCGAAAGTCAAACAAGTTGGATTACTAGATCCGTTCACGAGTTACAACCCACTTAGTTCAAAGGGATTAGCGTTGGTGACAGGATAGCAATTCAACAATTAACCCAATTACAAATTTTCTTTCAATCCTTCCAATTCAAGAGTTCCTTTTCAATCAATTCCCCATCAAGTAATGAAACTACTCACGCATTGTAAATAATAAATCCATAACACATAAAAGGGAATTAAAAGAAGACATGATTATTGGAATTAAAATTGAATTAAAAGAAATAATCCTTGCATTAATTAATCATAAAAGTATCTGAATGACAAAATTGAACATAACAACGAACATGGAAGAATAAAACCAAGTTAAGAGAACAAACTAGAATGATGAAGTCTTGATGAGAAAATAACTCTTCTCAATGTTCCAATGCTAAGACCAATTGAAAATTAAAATTCTAAAAACTAGAGAGAAAAAAACCTAAGAGAGTGAAAAACTAGATCTAAAACTACTGAATGAATGTGTGTGTTGTTTCTGCATATTCTCTGACTCTAGTCTGCTGTTCCGGGCCGAAAACTAGGCCGAAATAAGGTGCAAAAATCGCCCCCAGCGAATTCTGCAGATTATGCAGATCGCACATGTCACGTGATCGCGTCGTCCATGCGGACGCGTCACTTGCGCTTTTTCCTCTCCATGCGTTCGCGTCGTCCACGCTATCGCGTCGCTTGCGCTTTCCAATCCGCGTGGCCGCGCAAGCCATGCGGCCGCGTCACTGTGAATTGCACTCCTTCGCGCGGTCGCGTGAGCCATGCGACCGCGTCACTTCTCGCTGGTTATCTCTTCAAATTCTTGTGTTCCTTCCATTTTTGCTAGCTTCCTCTCCAATCTCCATCTCATTCATGCCCTATAAAGCCTGAAACACTTGACACATAGATCACGGCATCGAATGGAATAAAGGAGAATTAAAATTAAATAATTAGAGTCTCTAGGAAGCAATTTTCAAACATGTACTAAATTTAGGAAGGAAATCTAAATGCATGCTAAATTGATGAATAAGTGGGTAAGGATCATGACAAAACCACACAATTAAACACAATATAAACTATAAAATAGTGGTTTATCAACCTCCCCACACTTAAACATTAGCATGTCCTCATGCTAAATTGAAGGAGACAAGGAAATAAGTATGAACATGCAGAAACTCATGAAATGCAATGCAATCCTACATATATAAATAAATGCAACTATATGATTATTGTCCACTTGATCAAAAGTAAATAAGCCCTTCAAAAAAGTTACAAATCAAATTCCACTAATTCTATCATTATACAATAAAACCGATAAACGTGCAAGAAGATAGCTTATGAAAGCAGGAAAAATGAAAATTCAAGCATTGAACCCTCACTGATAATGTATGTACGCTCTAATCTCTAGTGTATAGGGTAATCACTCTATTCTTCTCTAGTCATGTTTTCTAACTTTTGTTTTTCTCCTAACCAATCAACAACAGTTAATATACCAATGCAAACATCATGAGGTCTTTTCAGGGTTGTAATGGGGCCAAGGTGCAGGCAAGGATATATATATATGGCTAAGTGAGCTTTATAAATTGAATCTTTAATTAACCTAAGCTCTCACCTAATATACATATATTCTATATACTTTTAAATTCATGCCTAGCTACCCATAATTCCCTTTTTCAACCCATACTCATGTTTCAACTTTGTATTTTAATTCTATCATATGTGCATTGATCTTTGAATTCTGAATTTAACATTGGGGTAATTTTGTCCCCTTATTTATTTGTTTATTGTCTCTCTCTCTTTTTTTTTTTTGAATTGAAATAAATAAAGCTTATCAACGCACATAGATTTTTTATTCTTATAGTTTCACATGAATAGGTATCCAAATTCCCTTTAAATTTTTTTATGACACATTCTCTTAACAACTTTTGTTCCCACAATTTCCCATACTTAACTAGCACACACAATTCTATCTTAAGCTAACCAAAGATTCAATTTGGGATATGCAATTGTTTTTCAGCTTGAGGTTAGTAATGTGGTAAAATATAGAACAAATGGGTTTTAAAGGCTTAAAGTGGTTAACAAAGGTAATTGAAAAGGGTAGGCTTGATTTGGATAAGTGAGTTTAAACAAATAATGGCATCAATCATGTGCAAGCATGTAAATATAATAAATATTGGACATATAAGATAAAACAAAATATAGATTACAATCATAGAGAAGTAAACACACAAGAATAAAATAATTATGGTTAAATAATGTAACCATACATAAAGGCTCAAATCTTTCACAGGTTGTGTGTTCTTTAGCTCAAACATCATGTTCCAAATACAACTCAAGCATATTTAAAAAAAATTTTGAAAAATTAGTGAAATTTTTTCCAAAGATAGATTTTTAAAAGAACTTATTGTCTTTTCAATCAAGTAGAACATGCATGCAACTATTCTAACCTATGCAATTTATTCTATTCTATAGAGGGAAGAAAATCTAACTAAAATATTCTAATTATTGGTGTACAGAGAAGAGAAATTACCTCCGGAAGTCAGGTACTGACCGACCTCCCCACACTTAAGGCTTTGCACCGTCCTCGGTGCCATCTGTCAGGAACAGGGGTGGGCTGGTAGCAGTATCTCCATCGGGACTATCATGGCTCCCGGTGCTTGTAAAAGAAGTGGAGTCCGGAGTGTCTGAGTCCTTGAATTTGCCCATGATCAGCTCCTTGAGGTATGTGAATCGGCGCTTGTTACGGCGTTCTCTCATCTTAGCTTTCAGTTCATGCCGATCCAATTTTTCAAGTATCTGCTGGAGCAATTTCTCAGTTGTAGATGCTTGTGGTGTTGAAGAAGGAATATCTTCAACTGGCTCAGTAGGCTAGCTTGTAGTGGCTGCTGAAAGTCTGAGGTATTTCCCGTTAGGGACATATTGATCATCCCGTGGAAGCATGGCTTTGGTGTCCCCACCTCTGTAGGAGACTCTGGCTGCTGAGACAAGATCTGAGACCAGGGCGGGAGAAGGTAGGTTGCCCACGATTTGTACGTGCTCCATGGCATTCCGGATGTGTCTTGAGAGATTCAGAGGTTGGTCTGTAAGGATGCACCATAGTAGAATAGCCATGTCTGCAGTGAAGGAGGACTCATGAGTGCTCGGAAAGACGTAATGGGACATGATCTGTGCCCATACGCAAGCCTCCAAGGTAAGTGCGGAAGCCAAGATTCCCTTAGGGCAGGTACGGTGGTATCCGTAGATCCAACGGCTGCCAGGTAATGCAATGACTCCGAGAACAGAGTCCCAGTCAAATTGGTATCTCTAGTGCTGAAGGGTGGCTTCTTGAAAAGTGTCCATTCCTGCTGGAATAGGGGGAAGACTCAGAACGTGCTGAATGGCCTCTTCTGTGATGGGGACTTATTGCTGCCGGACATAAACAGACTGCAGGGTCGGTATGTAGAAGTTGGAGTAAAACTCAACTACCCAAGAGAGATTGACCTACCTCGGCTGTCTCCGTAAGAAACCCCATTGTCTTCGTTCAATTTGCAGCTCAACAAAGGAGGCAATATTGGATGGGAGGATAAGAAGGTATTCATTGTTATAGTTCCTTTCTGCTAGGATAGGGAAAATCTGCTCACAATAGCGACTGGGAAATCGCGCAGTGTCCTTTGCTGGAAAGGCTTTCTCCTTGTCGTCAACCTTTATTATCCTCTTAACTCTTTTTGTTGAGGGCTTGACTGTGGTTGAAGAAAGCTCTGCCACTAATGCTCTTTTAGTTCCTCTTCTTGCTGGTGGTTTGGAAGTAGCTTTCTCTTTTCCTTTCTTGGTGGCCATCCTGAAAGAAGGGAAGAGAAAGGAAATTAAATTCAAAGAGATAGCGCAAGGAAGAGGGTATTGTAAGTGATAGTCAATGCACAATAAAGATAAATGGCATTAACACATGGTCCGGATTACATGTGAAAAGCTCATCAATGGAAATATAGCAAGTGCATGTAGGACAATGGAATGCAAGAGGTTTATTGGCATGCAGGCAAAGGCATGAGTAGCATATATCAAACATTCAATATCCAATTTAGATTACCATTTGTAACAAACTAGCCATCACGTTTGTATTGACAATTAAATTTAATTAATAAAATATGAAAGGGAATTTGTGAAAAGCAAGCATTGCATATTAGAGTAAAATAATGTGAAGAAGTGCATAATGCCATATGGGCTTTTTTACAAACACATAGCATGCATGTAGAATAAGCTCTTGAAAGTATGAATTTGAACATGCAAGCGATCCCTTAAAAAGTAATACATATGATTGTCAAACAAATTTATAATAAACCATAAGCATATAAAGATAAATAATGACTCACATAAATAGATAACACCAAGTAAAAAGGAAAAGTGGTGCACGAAATTGTGATCTCTAGTAATGGCTCCAAAAACTTGGTGCTCTGATCTCAATTCATAATTTGTCACAACTTCGATACAACAAAACAGCAAGTGCACTGGGTCGTCCAAGTAATAAACCTTACGTGAGTAAGGGTCGATCCCACGGAGATTGTTGGCATGAAGCAAGCTATGGTCACCTTGTAAATCTCAGTCAGGCGGATAATAATTGATTGTGGAGTTTTCGAAGATAATACTAATTAAACAGAAAATAAGGATAGAAACACTTATGTAATTCATTGGTGAGAATTTCAGATAAGCGCATAGAGATGCTTTCGTTCCTCTGAATCTCTGCTTTCCCGCTGTCTTCATCCAATCAGTCTTACTCCTTTCCATGGCTGGCTTTATGCAAGGGCATCACCGTTGTCAATGGTTACATCCCCTCCTCTTGTGAAAATGGTCCAAATGCTCTGTCACAGCACGGCTAATCATCTGAGGTTTTCGATCATGCTGGAATAGGATTCACCCTCCTTTTGCGTCTGTCACTACGCCCAGCAATCGCGAGTTTAAAGCTCGTCACAATCATTCAATCCCATAATCCTACTCGGAATACCACAGACAAGGTTTAGACTTTCCGGATTCTCATGAATGCCGCCATCAATCTAGCTTACACCACGAAGATTCTGATTAAGAGATCCAAGAGATAATCATTCAATCAAAGGTAGAACGGAAGTGGTTGTCAGGCACGCGTTCATGGGGAATGATGATGATTGTCACGTTCATCACATTCATGTTGAAGTGCGAATGAATATCTTAGAAGCGGAATAAGTTGAATTGAATAGAAAAACAGTAGTACTTTGCATTAATCTTTGAGGAACAGTAGAGCTCCACACCTTAATCTATGGAGTGTAGAAACTCTACCGTTAAAAATACATAAGTGAAAGGTCCAGGCATGGCCGAATGGCCAGCCCCCAAACGTGATCAATAGATCAAAATATAATCCAAAGATGATCCAAAGATACAATCCCGGATTCAAAGATGATCCGAAGATGTCTAATACAATAGTAAGAAGTCCTATTTATAATGAACTAGCTACTAGGGTTTACAGAAGTAAGTAATTGATGCATAAATCCACTTCTGGGGCCCACTTGGTGTGTGCTTGGGCTGAGCTTGAAGTCTACCTGTGGAGAGGTCATTCTTGGAGTTGAACGCCAGCTTTTGTTCCATTTTGGGCATTGAACTCCACTTTGCAACTTGTTTCTGGCGCTGGACGCCAGAATTGGGCAGAGAACTGGCGTTGAACGCCAGTTTGCATCGTCTAAACTTGGGCAAAGTATGAAGTATTATATATTGCTGGAAAGCCCTAGATGTTTACTTTCCAACGCAATTGGAAGCGCGCCATTTTGAGTTCTGTAGCTCCAAAAAATCCATTTTGAGTGCAGAGAGGTCAGAATCCAACAACATCAGCAGTCCTTCTTCAACCTCTGAATCTGATTTTTGCTCAAGTCCCTCAATTTCAGCCAGAAAATACCGGAAATCACAGAAAAACACACAAACTCATAGTAAAGTCCAGAAATGTGAATTTAACATAAAAACTAATGAAAACATCCCTAAAAGTA
Organism: Arachis hypogaea; assembly: GCF_003086295.3. Taxonomy (NCBI): domain Eukaryota; kingdom Viridiplantae; phylum Streptophyta; class Magnoliopsida; order Fabales; family Fabaceae; genus Arachis; species Arachis hypogaea. The sequence goes on along the minus strand of NC_092048.1, from coordinate 73,034,409 downwards.
ACTAGATTCTACTAAAAACATACTAAAAACAATGCCAAAAAGAGTATAAATTATCCGCTCATCACAACACCAAACTTAAATTGTTGCTTGTCCCCAAGCAACTGAAAATCAAATAGGATAAAAAGAAGAGAATATACTATAAATTCCAAACTATCAATGAAACATAACTTCAATCAGATGAGCGGGACTTGTAGCTTTTTGCCTCTTGAATAGTTTTGGCATCTCACTTTATCCATTGAGGTTCAGAATGATTGGCATCTATAGGAACTCAGAGTTCAGATAGTGTTATTGGTTCTCCTAGTTTAGTATTATGATTCTTGAACACAGCTATTTTATGAGTCTTGGCCGTGGCCCTAAGCACTTTGTTTTCCAGTATTACCACCGGATACATAAATGCCACATACACATAATTGGGTGAACCTTTTCAGATTGTGACTCAGCTTTGCTAAAGTCCCCAATTAGAGGTGTCCAGGGTTCTTAAGCACACTCTTTTTTTGCTTTGGACCTTGACTTTAACCGCTCAGTCTCAAGTTTTCACTTGACACCTTCACGCCACAAGCACATGGTTAGGGACAGCTTGGTTTAGCCGCTTAGACCAGGATTTTATTTCTTTAGGCCCTCCTATCCACTGATGCTCAAAGCCTTGGGATCCTTTTTATTTGCCCTTGCCTTTTGGTTTTAAGGGTTATTGGCTTTTTTGCTCTTGCCTCTTGGTTTTAAGAGCTTTTGGCTTTTTCTACTTGCTTTTTCTTTTTCTTTCTATTTTTTTTCGCCTATTTTTTTTTCTGCAAGCTTTGTTCTTTGCTGCTTTTTCTTGCTTCAAGAATCATTTTTTTTATTTTTCAGATTATCAAATAACATGTCTCCTTGTCATCATTCTTTCAAGAGCCAACATATTTAACATTCTTAAACAACAACTTCAAAAGACATATGCATTGTTCAAGCATTCATTCAGAAAACAAGAAGCATTGTCACCACATCAATATAATTAAACTAAGTTCAAGGATAAATTCGAAACTCATGTACTTCTTGTTCTTTTGAATTAAAACAGTTTTTATTTAAGAGAGGTGATGGATTTATAGGACATGCATAACTTTAAGACAAAGTTACTAAATACTGATGATCATGTAATGAAGACACAAACATAGATAAGCACTTAACATAGAAAACGAAAAACAGAGAGTGTAAGAACAAGGAATGAGTCCACCTTAGTGATGGTGGCATTTCCTTCTTGAGGAACCAATGATGTCCTTGAGCTCTTCTATGTTTCTTCCTTGTTTTTGTTGCTCCTCCCTCATTGCTTTTTGATCTTCTCTTATTTCATGAAGGATGATGGAGTGCTCTTGATGTTCCACCCTTAGTTGTCCCATGTTGGAACTTAATTCTCCTAGGGAGGTGTTGATTTTCTCCCAATAGTTTAGTGGAGGAAAATGCATTTGAGGCATCTCCGGGATCTCATGGTGGTGAGCTTCCTGCACCTCTTGAGCTCCATGAATGGGCTCTCTTGCTTGCTCCATCTTTTTCTTAGTGATGGGCTTCTCTTCCTCAATGTGAATGTCTCCTTCTATGGAAGCTCCAGCTGAGTAACATAGATGGCAGATAAGATGAGGAAAAGCTAGCCTTGCCCCTGGGGAGGGCTTTTCGGCTATTTTGTAGAGTTCAAGGGAGATGACTTCATGAACTTCTACTTCCTCTCCAATCATGATGCTATGGATCATGATGGCCGATCCACAGTAACTTCAGATCAGTTGCTAGTGGGGATGATGGAGCGTTGGATGAACTCCAACCATCCTCTAGCCACAGGCTTGAGGTCCAGTCTTCTTAGTTGAACCGGCTTGCCTTTGGAGTCAATCTTCCATTGAGCTCCTTCCACACATATGTCCATGAGGACTTGGTCCAACCTTTGATTAAAGTTGACCCTTCTAGTGTAGGGGCGCTCATCTCCTTACATCATAGGCAAGTTAAACGCCAACCTCACATTCTCCGGGCTAAAATCTAAGTATTTCCCCCGAACCATTGTAACATAATTCTTTGGATTCGGGTTCTTACTTTGATCATGGTTCCTAGTGATCCATGCATTGGCATAGAACTCTTGAACCATTAGGATGCCGACTTGTTAGATGGGGTTTGTTAGAACTTCCCAACCTCTTCTTTGGATTTCATGTCGGATTTCCGGATACTCATTTCTCTTGAGTTTGAAAGGGACCTCGGGGATCACCTTTTTCTTGGCCACAACATCATAGAAGTGGTCTTGATGAGCTTTGGAGATGAATCTTTCCATCTCCCATGACTCGGAGGTGGAAGCTTTTGTCTTCCCCTTCCCTTTTCTAGAGGATTCTCCGGTCTTAGGTGCCATCAATGGTAATGGAAAAATTAAAAACTTATGCTTTTACCACACTAAACTTAGAATTTTGCTCGCCCTCGAGCAAGAGAAGAAAGAATAGATGAAGAAGAAGAAGAAAATATGGAGAGGAGGGGGGAGGTGTGTTTCGGCCAAGAAGAGAAAGGAAGGTTGTGTTGTGAGAAAATGAGGAAGAAAGGAGGGTTATATATAGGGAAGGTAGGGGGGTAAGTTCGGCCATTTAGGGTGGGTTTGGGTGGGAAATTGATTTTGAATTTTAAAGGTAGGTGGAGTTTATGAGGTAGGTTTATGGGGAAGAGTGGATGGATGTGGGTGGTGAAGAGGTAATGGGGAAGAGAGATTGAGGTGATTGGTGAAGGGTTTTGGAGAAGAGTGTTTATGGGATTATGTGAAAGAGGGGTGAGAAGAAGTAAGTGGAGGTAGGTGGGGATCCTGTGGGGTCCACAGATCCTGAGGTGTTCAAGGATTTACAACCTTGCACCCAATTAGGCATGCAAAATGCCCTTGCACACAACTCTGGGCGTTCAGGGCCAGATTGGTGCTTGTTTTGGGCGTTGAACGCCCATTTGTTGCCCATTTCTGGCGTTGAACGCCAGAACCATGCTTGTTCTGGGCGTTCAGCGCCAGCTCTTCTCCAGGGTGCATTTCTGGCGTTCAAACGCCTAGATGCTGCCCATTTCTGGCGTTCAGCGCCAGAACCATGCTCTGTTCTGGCGTTGAACGCCCAAAACATGCTTCTTACTGGCGTTTAAACACCAGTAAGGTCTTCCTCCAGGGTGTGATTTTTCTTCTGCTGTTTTTGATTCTGTTTTCAATTTTTATATTTATTTTGTTACTCCACATGATCATGAACCTAATAAAACATGAAAGAACAAGAAAAATAAATAAATAAACATTGGGTTGCCTCCCAACAAGCGCTTCTTTAATGTCAATAGCTTGACAGTGGGCTCTCATGGAGCCTGACAGATGTGCAGAGCTTTGTTGAGACCTCCCAACACCAAACTTAGAGTTTGGATATGGGGGTTTGACACCAAACTTAGAGTTTGGTTGTGGCCTCCCAACACCAAACTTAGAGTTGACTGTGGGGGCTTTGTTTGACTCTACTTTGAGAGAAGCTTTTTATGCTTCCTCTCCATGGATGCAGAGAGATCCTTGAGTTGTAAACACAAGGTTGTCCTCATTTATTTGAAGGATCAATTTTCCTCTGTCCACATCAATCACAGCTCTTGCTGTGGCTAGGAAAGGTCTTCCTAGGATGATGGATTCATCCTCATCCTTCCAGTATCTAGGACTATGAAATCAGTAGGGATGTAAAGGCCTTCAACCTTTACTAACACGTCCTCTACTTGTCCATAAGCCTGTTTTCTTGAATTGTCTGCCATCTCTAATGAGATTTTAGTGGCTTCCACCCCATAGATTCCCAATTTCTCTATTACAGAGAGGGGCATGAGGTTTATCCCTGAACCAAGGTCACACAGAGCCTTAAAGATCATGGTGCCTATGGTACAAGGTATTAAGAACTTTCTAGGATCCTGTTTCTTCTGAGGCAATGTCAGTTGATCCAGATCACTTAGTTCATTGGTGAACAAGGGAGGTTCATCTTCCCAAGTTTCAATGCCAAATAATTTGGCATTCAGCTTCATGATTGCACCAAGGTACTTGGTGACTTGCTCCTCAGTGACATCCTCATTCTCTTCAGAAAAGGAATACTCATCAGAGCTCATGAATGGCATAAGGAGGTTCAATAGAATTTCTATGGTCTCTAGATGAGTCTCTGATTCCTTTGGTTCCTCAGAGGGAAGCTCCTTATTGATCACTGGACGTCCCAGGAGGTCTTCCTCCTTGGGATTCACGTCCTCCTCTTCTCTTACAGGTTCGGCCATGGTAATTAATTCAATGGCCTTGCACTCTCTTTTTGGATTTTCTTCTGTATTGCTTGGGAGAGTACTAGGAGGGATTTCAGTGATCCTTTTACTCAGCTGGCCCACTTGTGCCTCCAAATTTCTAATGGATGACCTTGTTTCATTCATGAAGCTCACAGTGGCCTTAGATAGATCAGAGACTAAGTTTGCTAATTAGAGGTATTTTGTAAATAGAGGTATTTTGTTCAGAGTTCTCTGTCTGTTGCTGAGTGGATGATGAAAAAGACTTGCTATTGCTAAACCTGTATCTTCCACCATTATTAAAGCCTTGTTGAGGCTTCCATGAGATTTGATGATTTCTCCATGATGGATTATAGGTGTTCCATAAGTTCACCTAGTAATTCACCTCTACTATTGCAGGGTTCTCAGGATCATAAGCTTCTTCTTCAGAAGATGCCTCTTGAGTACTGTTGGATGCAGCTTGCATTCCATTCAGACTCTGAGAAATCATATTGACTTGCTGAGTCAATATTTTATTCTGAGCCAATATGGCATTCAGAGTATCAATTTCAAGAACTCCCTTCTTCATAGGCGTCCCATTATTCACAGGATTCCTCTCAGAAGTGTACATGAACTGGTTATTAGCAACCATGTCAATGAGTTCTTGAGCTTCTGTAGGCATTTTCTTTAGGTGAATGGATCCACCTGCAGAAGTATCCAATGACATCTTTGATAGCTCAGATGAACCATCATAGAATATATCCAGGATGGTCCATTCTGAAAGCATGTCAGAAGGACACTTTTTGGTCAGCTGCTTGTATCTTTCCCAAGCTTCATAGAGGGACTTTCTGTCTGAAGGTTTAAACATCCACTCTAAGCTTGCTCAGCTTTTGAGGAGGAAAGAACTTGGCTAAGAAAGCCGTGACCAGCTTATCCCAAGAGTTCAGGCTGTCTTTGGGTTGAGAGTCCAACCACACTCTAGCTCTGTCTCTTACAGCAAAAGGGAAAAGCATGAGCCTGTAGACTTCAGGATCTACTCCATTAGTCTTAACAGTATCATATATCTGCAAGAATTTAGTTAAGAACTGAAAAGGATCTTCAGATGGAAGTCCATGAAACTTGCAGTTCTGCTGCATCAGAGAAACTAATTGAGGTTTCAGTTCAAAGTTGTTTGCTCCAATGGCAGGAATGGAGATGCTTCTTCCATGTAAATTGGAATTAGGTGCAGTAAAGTCACCAAGCATTCTCCTTGCATTATTGTTGTTGGGTTCGGCTGCCATCTCCTTTAGTTGTTTGAAATTTTCAATAAGGTTGTCTCTGGATTGTTGTAATTTAGCTTCTCTTAGTTTTCTCTTCAGAGTCCTTTCAGGTTCTGGATCAGCTTCAACAAGAATGCTTTTTTCCTTGTTCCTGCTCATAAGAAAGAGAAGAGAACAAGAAAAGAAGAGGAATCCTCTATGTCACAGTAAAGAGGTTCCTTATTGTTAGTAGAAGAAGAAAAGGAATAGGGGTGAAGAAAAATGAAGAATCCAAACACAAGGGTAAGGATAGGAGCAGTGATGTGAGATGAAGAAAAGTGTTAGTAGATGAATAAATAATTAGAAGGAGATGAGGGAGAAGGATTTTCGAAAATTATTTTTGAAAAAGAGTTAGTGATTTTTTGAAAATTAAAATCAAAAATTAAAATAATTAGTCAATAAAAAAGAAATTTTGAAAAAGAGGGAAGATATTTTCGAAAATTAGAGAGAGAGGGAGTTAGTTAGGTAGTTTTGAAAAAGATAAGAAACAAACAAAAAGTTAGTTGAAACAAATTTTGAAAATCAATTTTGAAAAGATAAGAAGATAAGAAGTTAGAAAAGATATTTTAAAATCAAATTTTTGAAAAAGATATGATTTTGAAAAAGATAAGATAGAAAGATATATTTGAAAAGATATGATTGAAAGTAGTTTTGAAAAAGATTTGATTTTTAAAATCACAATTAATGACTTGATTCACAAGAAATCACAAAATATGACTCTAGAACTTAAAGTTTGAATCTTTCTTAACAAGTAAGTAACAAACTTGAAATTTTTGAATCAAAACATTAATTGTTGAAGATATTTTCGAAAATATGATGTAAAATTAAGAAAAAGATTTTTGAAAAATATTTTTGGAATTTTCGAAAATAGATAAGAAAATTGAAAAAGATTTGATTTTTGAAAAAGATTTTGAAAAAGATAAGATTTTTAAATTGAAAATTTGATTTGACTCATAAAAACAACTAGATTTTGAAAAAGTTTTGAAAAAGTCAACTCAAATTTTCGAATTTTTGAGAGAAAAGAGGGAAAGATATCTTTTTTGATTATTGAATTTTTTAATGATGAGAGGAAAAAACATGAAAAAGACTCAATGCATGAAAATTTTGGATCAAAACAATGAATGCATGCAAGAATGCTATGAATGTCAAGATGAACACCAAGAACACTTTGAATGTCAAGATGAACATCAAGAACTTATTTTTGAAAAATTTTTAATGCAAAGAAAACATGCAAGACACCAAACTTAAAAATTTTTCATGTATAGACACTATGAATGCAAGAATGCATATGAAAAACAAGAAAAGACACAAAACATGAAAACATCAAGATCAAACAAGAAGACTTACCAAGAACAACTTGAAGATCATGAAGAACACTATGAATGCATGAATTTTTCGAAAAATGTAGGATGAGCATGCAATTGACACCAAACTTAAAAATTTGATTCAAGACTCAAAGAAGAAATACAAAATATTTTTTTTTGATTTGATTTTTATGATTTTATGATTTTTTTTTGTATTTTCTTTTAATTTTTTCGAAAATCATTTTGAAAAAGAAAAATAAGGATTCCAAAACTTTTAATATGAATTCCAGGAATCTTATGCTCTTTAAACTAAAGCTCCAATCAAAGGGTCAGGCATGGCTTAATAGCCAGCCAAGCTTTAGTATGTAACTCAGACATGACATGCCTGACATTCCCTACCCAGAAGAATTAGACATGGCTTTACAGCCAGCCAGGCTTCAACATGCTTCATGAAACACTAGAATTCATTCTTAAAAATTCTGAAGAAAAATATATTTTTGAAAACATTTTTATTTAAAAATTTTTTTTTCGAAAACAAAGGAGAAATTTTTGAAAGATTTTTGAAAAATTTTTGAAAACTTTTTGAAAAGAAAACGAAAAGAAAGTTACCCAATCTGAGCAACAAGATGAACCGTCAGTTGTCCAAACTCGAACAATCCCCGGCAACGGCGCCAAAAACTTGGTGCACAAAATTGTGATCTCTGGTAATGGCTCCAAAAACTTGGTGCTCTAATCTCAATTCATAATTTGTCACAACTTCGATACAACTAACCAGCAAGTGCACTGGGTCGTCCAAGTAATAAACCTTACGTGAGTAAGGGTCGATCCCACGGAGATTGTTGGCATGAAGCAAGCTATGGTCACCTTGTAAATCTCAGTCAGGCGGATAATAATTGATTGTGGAGTTTTCGAAGATAATACTAATTAAACAGAAAATAAGGATAGAAACACTTATGTAATTCATTGGTGAGAATTTCAGATAAGCGCATAGAGATGCTTTCGTTCCTCTGAATCTCTGCTTTCCCGCTGTCTTCATCCAATCAGTCTTACTCCTTTCCATGGCTGGCTTTATGCAAGGGCATCACCGTTGTCAATGGTTACATCCCCTCCTCTTGTGAAAATGGTCCAAATGCTCTGTCACAGCACGGCTAATCATCTGAGGTTTTCGATCATGCTGGAATAGGATTCACCCTCCTTTTGCGTCTGTCACTACGCCCAGCAATCGCGAGTTTAAAGCTCGTCACAATCATTCAATCCCATAATCCTACTCGGAATACCACAGACAAGGTTTAGACTTTCCGGATTCTCATGAATGCCGCCATCAATCTAGCTTACACCACGAAGATTCTGATTAAGAGATCCAAGAGATAATCATTCAATCAAAGGTAGAACGGAAGTGGTTGTCAGGCACGCGTTCATGGGGAATGATGATGATTGTCACGTTCATCACATTCATGTTGAAGTGCGAATGAATATCTTAGAAGCGGAATAAGTTGAATTGAATAGAAAAACAGTAGTACTTTGCATTAATCTTTGAGGAACAGTAGAGCTCCACACCTTAATCTATGGAGTGTAGAAACTCTACCGTTAAAAATACATAAGTGAAAGGTCCAGGCATGGCCGAATGGCCAGCCCCCAAACGTGATCAATAGATCAAAATATAATCCAAAGATGATCCAAAGATACAATCCCGGATTCAAAGATGATCCGAAGATGTCTAATACAATAGTAAGAAGTCCTATTTATAATGAACTAGCTACTAGGGTTTACAGAAGTAAGTAATTGATGCATAAATCCACTTCCGGGGCCCACTTGGTGTGTGCTTGGGCTGAGCTTGAAGTCTACACGTGGAGAGGTCATTCTTGGAGTTGAACGCCAGATTTTGTGCCAATTTGGGCGTTGAACTCCACTTTGCAACTTGTTTCTGGCGCTGGACGCCAGAATTGGACAGAGAACTGGCGTTGAATGCCAGTTTGCGTCATCTAAACTTGGGCAAAGTATGAACTATTATATATTGCTGGAAAGCCCTGGATGTCTACTTTCCAAATCAATTGGAAGCGCGCCATTTTGAGTTTTGTAGCTCCAGAAAATCCATTTTGAGTGCAGGGAGGTCAGAATCCAACAGCATCAGCAGTCCTTCTTCAACCTCTGAATCTGATTTTTGCTCAAGTCCCTCAATTTCAGCCAGAAAATACCTGAAATCACAGAAAAACATACAAACTCATAGTAAAGTCTAGAAATGTGAATTTAACATAAAAACTAATGAAAACATCCCTAAAAGTAACTAGATTCTACTAAAAACATACTAAAAATAATGCCAAAAAGCGTATAAATTATCCGCTCAACAAAAAGAAAAGAAAAGAAAATAAGAACAATGAAGAAAATATAAGAAGATAACATATGAAAATAAGAAGAATAGTAGAAAAGTGAGAAAGAAGAAAAGAAAAACCTTGTTAATGGGGGTGAGAAAGATAGAGAATGAAAGGTGAGATAGAAAAGGGAAGGGAGAAAGAAGAAAGAAGGAGGGAAAAGAAAAATTAGGATTTGGAGGAAAGAAAGATAAGATAATTTGGCAACTGAGGTTGAGCTGTGCGGCGCATGCGACGTGGCCGCGGAAGGCACGCGTTCGCGTGATTGCACTCCAGGTAAGGTGACGCGATCGCGTCGGTCACGCGGTCGCGTGACCTATGTTGCGCTGCTGGCGCGAGTGCAGCCTCGCTCCAGCACAACTCTCTGTTTGATTCATTTTAATTGCCAAAATTGGGTGACGCAATCGCATGGGTCACGCGATCACATGAGTGTGCGTTATAAAATGGGTGACGCGGCCGCGTCAGCGACGCGGTCGCGTGACAAAGATTGTGCTTCCAGCACCAATCCAGCATCACTCTCGCACAGAATGCGACTGTGCACCCTTTTACGTCGAAAAGTCAGGGCACGCGGCCCTGTGGGACACGCGGTCGTGTGGGAGGCCATGATTTCCATGCGACGCGGTCGCATGGGGTAATTTGTGCCATTGGCACGACTCCAGCGCTGCTCCTGCGTAACTTTCTGCTCATTTGTATTTTTCTTTACTCCCCCTGCCACGCAGACGCATCGCTGGTGCGATCGCGTCGCGCGGCGAAATTTTTTTTTTTTTAGGTGTAAAAGCATGAAAGTATTAATAAAGAGAAGAGTTATTGAAGAAGAAAAAAAACTAAAAGTGAAGAAAAAGAACGATCATGCCACGGTGGGTTGTCTCCCACCAACCACTTTGCTTTAACGTCCGTAAGTTGGACGCTCCACTAGCTCAATTAGCTGCTATGTGGGGATCTTCCAAGTGGAGGATCTCAAGCTCCTTGCTTTTCTGCACCTTTTCATTATGGTACAGCTTCAGGCGGTGTCCATTAACCTTAATAAGTTCAGTGCTTGAAGGATGGCGTAGGTGATAAACTCCATACGGTTCAGCCTTCTCTACTCTGTATGGACCTTCCCATTTTGATCTTAACTTACCGGGCATTAGCCTTAGTCGAGATTTGTAAAGGAGGACGAAATCTCCAGGTTGAAATTCTTTCTTCTTGATGTTTTGATCATGCACAGCTTTCATCCTTTCCTTACAAATTCTGGAATTCTCATAAGCTTCTAGGCGAAGGTTCTCCAGTTCCTGCAGTTGCAACTTCCTTTCAGCTCCGGCCTTCTCAATTTCCATGTTGCACTCTTTAACTGCCCAGAAGGCTCTGTGTTCGATTTCAACTGGGAGATGGCAAGCTTTTCCATAAACTAAGCAAAAGGGACTCATCCCAATGGGTGTCTTGTATGCTGTTCTATATGCCCACAGTGCATCTTGTAGCCTGGTGCTCCAGTCTTTTCTATGAGGCTTCACTATCTTTTGCAAGATACGCTTAATTTCTCTGTTCGACACCTCGGCTTGCCCATTAGTTTAGGGATGGTAAGCTGTTGCAACTTTATAGATTATCCCATGTTTCTTCATCAATCCTGTTAGCCTCCTGTTACAAAAATGGGTGCCTTGATCGCTCACGATCGCTCGTGGTGATCCAAAACGGCATATAATGTGGTTTCTCACAAAGGAAACAACAGTGTTAGCATCGTCAGTGCGGGTAGGAATTGCTTCCACCCATTTGGAAACATAATCCACAGCTAACAATATATAAAAATATCCACTAGAATTTGGAAATGGACCAATGAAGTCAATGCCCCATACATCAAAAATTTCACAGAAAAGCATATAGTGTTGAGGCATCTCATCCCTCCTGGATATATTACCAAATTTCTGGCATGGGATACGAGATTTGCAAAACTCAGCAGCATCTCTAAAAAGAGTAGGCCACCAGAATCCACAGTCTAAGATCTTTCTAGCTGTTCGTTGAGGGCCAAAATGTCCTCCACTCTCAGATGAGTGACAGGCCTCTAAAATGGACTGGAATTCTGATTGAGGCACACAACGTCTAATTATCTGGTCAGTGCCACATCTCCATCAATATGGGTCATCCCATATATAATATTTAGACTCACTTTTCAGCTTGTCTCTTTGATGTTTAGAAAAATGTGGAGGAAATGTGCGGCTAACTAAATAATTAGCAACAGGTGCATACCAAGGGACTACCTCAGATACTGCTTGTAGGTTATCAAAAGGAAAATTATCATCTATAGGAGTAGATTCATCCTTAATATGTTCAAGGCGACTCAAGTGGTCTGCTACTAAATTCTGATTACCACTCCTATCCTTTATTTCTAAATTAAATTCTTGTAGCAGCAGTATCCAACGTATAAGCCTTGGTTTGGACTCCTTTTTAGCTAATAGATACTTTAGAGCTGCATGGTCTGAATACACTACTACTTTGGTACCAAGTAAATAGGCCCGGAATTTATCCAGAGCAAAAACAATAGCAAGAAGTTCTTTCTTAGTGGTAGTATAATTGGACTGGGCGGTGTCTAAAGTCTTAGACGCATAGGCAATAACAAAAGGATCCTTACCTTCACGCTGAGCCAGCGCTGCTCCTACTGCATGGTTGGAAGCATCGCACATGATTTCAAACGGCTGGCTCCAATCGGGTCCTCTCACAATTGGGGATTGAGTTAGAACAGTCTTCAGCTTATCAAATGCTTGTTTGTAATCTTCACTGAACTCGAACTCAATGTCCTTCTGTAGTAATCTGGATAAGGGAAGTGCCACCTTACTAAAGTCCTTAATAAATCTCCTGTAGAAACCTGCATGGCCAAGGAACGAACGGACTTCCCTCACAGAAGAGGGGTAAGGTAAACTAGAAATAACATTCACCTTTGCTGGGTCTACAGAAATGCCATTATTAGATACCACATGTCCTAATACAATCCCTTGTTTTACCATAAAGTGGCATTTTTCGAAATTCAATACAAGGTTTGTATTAATACATCTATCTAATACTCTAGATAATCCCTCTAAGCAAAGAGTGAAAGAATCACCATAAACACTAAAATCGTCCATAAAAACTTCCATACAGTCCTCAGTAAGATCAGAGAAAAGACTCATCATGCACCTTTGGAAAGTAGCTGGTGCATTGCATAAGCCAAAGGGCATTCTCTTATAAGCATAAGTCCCAAAAGGACATGTAAAAGTAGTCTTTTCCTGATCCTCAGGAGCTATATGAATCTAGAAATAACCTGTGTAACCATCTAGAAAGCAATAATGTGATTTACCTGACAGGCGATCCAGCATTTGATCAATGAATGGAAGTGGGTAGTGATCCTTACGGGTAGCTTGGTTGAGACGCCTGTAATCAATGCAGACTCTCCAAGCATTCTGAACTCTAGTTGCTATGAGCTCTCCATGCTCATTCTTCACTGTAGTGACTCCAGACTTCTTGGGCACCACTTGTACTTGGCTTACCCATTCACTGTCTGAAATGGGATATATGATACCGGCCTCCAATAGTCTGGTCACCTCCTTCTTGACAACTTCCAAGATGGTGGGATTCAATCTTCTCTGGGGTTGACGGACAGGTCTTGCTCCCTCTTCCAAAAATATTCTGTGCTCGCATACTTGAGGGTTGATTCCCACTATGTCTACCAAACTCGACCCAATTGCCTTCTTATGCTTCCTTAGCACATCAAGTAACTGCTCTTCTTGTTGAGAAGTCAGTTCTCTTGCAATAATAACCGGAAGCTTCTGCTCATCCTCAAGATAAGCATATTTGAGATGTGGAGGAAGATGTTTCAATTCTAACTTTTGATCATGGGCAGGCTCTGGATTATCTGGAGCTCGTGAAAATGGCGAAATGCTCTCACTGTCAGTTAAGAGGGTCCCCACACTCGGACCTTGTCCAGTGTGCCTCTCTTCAAACTCTTCTTTTTGAACTTCAGCCACACTTTCGTCTATGACATCACACTGGAAGATAGAACGATCTTCTGGGGGGTTGTCAATGACTCTATTCAGATTGAAGATCACTATGCGGCCATCTATTTCAAAGGAGTATGTTCCTGAAAAAGCATCCAATTTGAATTTTGATGTTTTCAGGAATGGTCTTCCAAGTAGGATTGATGATGGCTTATCTGAATCATTATGGGGCATCTCCAAGATATAAAAATCAGTGGGAAATGTGTGCCCTTTAATGTTCACCAAAACATCTTCAGCAACTCCAGCCACTGTAATAATGCTTTTATCTGCTAACACAAAACGAGCTGCCGACCTTTTTAAGGGAGGGAGCCTCAAAACATCATATATGGACAAAGGCATTATACTGACACATGCTCCTAAATCACACATGCAATCATAAATTACTACACCACCAATAGTACAACTAACTATGCAAGGACCTGGATCACTATATTTTTCAGGTAATCCTCCCATTAAAGCAGATATAGAACTACGTAAAGGAATAGTTTCTAATTGATTAATCTTGTCTTTATGGATACATAAGTCTTTTAGAAACTTTGCATATTTAGGTACCTGCTGAATAACATCAAAAAGGGAGACAGTTACCTCGACCTTTTTGAATATCTCTACCATTTTAGGATCAGGTTCCAACTGCTTCCTGGGCTTCCTTGCAAGCTGTGGAAATGGAATGGGAACAGTGGTTTCCGTGGTGCCTGCGCCTTTTGGTGCTTCTTCTTGTAGTTGAGCTATCTCTTCTTCAGCTATGTCCTGTATATCCTCTTCCTCTTCAACATCTTCGATTTCCACCACCTCTTTAGCTAAGGCATATTCTGGTGAGCTTGGTTCCTCCTGATTCCTCTCCTGTAGTGTAGTCCCAGACCTCAGGGTGATGGCATTAATTCCTCCCTTTGGATTGGGTAATGGTTGAGAGGGGATTCCAGTGGTGCTTGAAGGTTGGTTACGGGAATTTTGTGCTGAACCAAGCTGTGTCATAAAAGCTTGCAGAGTAGAGGTGAGACCATTTAGACTGGCGTTAATACTGTTCACGATGGTACTTTCCATGGCCAGATGTCTTTTCTCAAAATCTTGTAATAAATCTTCATTAGAAGATACAGAAGAATGAGTAAATTGAGAGGTTTGCTGCTGATTGTTCGATGGTCCTTGGTTTTGCCTCAGGTGAGGTGCTTGGTGCGCAGAAATTGTAATTACACTTTGATTATGTAAAATTCATTGCTCTTTCTTTCCCTGGTAATGGCGCCAAAAACATGATGCCAATACCATGGTTCACAACTTCGCACAACTAACCAGCAAGTGCAATGGGTCGTCCAAGTAATACCTTACGTGAGTAAGGGTCGAATCCCACGGAGATTGTCGGTATGAAGCAAGCTATGGTCACCTTGTAAATCTCAGTCAGGCGAATATCAAATGGTTATGGAGTTTTCGAAAATAATATAATAAAATAGGGATAGAAATACTTATGTAATTCATTGGTGAGAATTTCAGATAAGCGAATGGAGATGCTTTCGTTCCTCTGAACCTCTGCTTTCCTGCTGTCTTCATCCAGTCAGTCTTACTCCTTTCCATGGCTGGCTTTATGTGATACATCACCATTGTCAATGGCTACTTTCGGTCATCTCTTGGGAAAATGATCCAATGCCCTGTCACGGCACGGCTAATCGTCTGGAGGCATCACCCTTGTCAATGGCTTCATCTTATCCTCTCAGTGAAAATGGTCAACGCACCCTGTCACGGCACGACTATTCATCTGTCGGTTCTCGATCATGCTGGAATAGGATTTACTATCCTTTTGCGTCTATCACTAATGCCCTGTAATCGCGAGTTTGGAGCTCGTCATAGTCATTCATTCATTGAATTCTACTCGGAATACCACAGACAAGGTTTAGACTTTCCGGATTCTCTTGAATGCCGCCATCATTCTAGCTTACGCCACGAAGATTCTGATTAAGAGATCTAAGAGATACTCATTCAGTCGAAGGTAGAACGGAAGTGGTTGTCAGGCACGCGTTCATAGGGAATGATGATGATTGTCACGTTCATCACATTCCGATTGAAGT
Source organism: Arachis hypogaea (assembly GCF_003086295.3). Taxonomy (NCBI): domain Eukaryota; kingdom Viridiplantae; phylum Streptophyta; class Magnoliopsida; order Fabales; family Fabaceae; genus Arachis; species Arachis hypogaea. Next base: position 73,019,159 of record NC_092048.1, on the reverse strand, counting down.
ACGAATGAATATCTTAGAAGCGAAATAAGATGAATTGAATAGAATACAGTAGTACTTTGCATTAATCTTCGAGGAACAGCAGAGCTCCACACCTTAATCTATGGAGTGTAGAAACTCTACCGTAAAAAATACATAAGTGAGAGGTCCAGGCATGGCCGAATGGCCAGCCCCTCTGATCTAAGAACCAGGGGTCCAAAGATGTCAAATACAATAGTGAAATGTCCTATTTATAATAAACTAGCTACTAGGGTTTACAGAAGTAAGTAATTGATGCATAAATCCACTTCCGGGGCCTACTTGGTGTGTGTTTGGGCTGAGCTTTCTGGAGTTGAACGCCAGTTTTTGTACCAGTTTGGGCGTTCAACTCTGGTTTTGGCTCCTTTTCTGGCGCTGGACGCCAGATTTGGGCAGAAAGCTGGCGTTGAACGCCAGCTTACGTCGTCTATTCTTGACCAAAGTATGAACTATTAAACATTGCTGGAAAGCCCTGGATGTCTACTTTCCAACGCAATTGGAAGCGTGCCATTTTGAGTTTTGTAGCTCCAGAAAATCTATTTTGAGTGCAGGGAGGTCAGAATCCAACAGCATCAGCAGTCCTTCTTCAACCTCTGAATCTGATTTTTGCTCAAGTCCCTCAATTTCAGCCAGAAAATACCTGAAATCACAGAAAAACACACAAACTCATAGTAAAGTCCAGAAATGTGAATTTAACATAAAAACTAATGAAAACATCCCTAAAAGTAACTAGATCCTACTAAAAACATACTAAAAACCATGTCAAAAAGCGTATAAATTATCCACTCATCAAAGATCTAATTCAGAATTCAACAAGGGAAGATCAAATCAAACTAGATCTAGAGAGGAACAAGGGTTTCTCTCCCTAGAAGAACCAAAAACCAAAAACTAGCTAAAATTGTGTCTAAGTGTGTAATGAATGATACCCCCCTTTCCCCCTAGGATTCTTGGGTCTTTTCCATGCAGAACTAGCTTGAATTTGGGCCTGTTGAGCCTCAGAAATCGCAAGGCACGATTTCTTTTAATGAGGTCATGTGCAGCTTGTCACGTGTACGCGTCATACATGCGTGAGCGTCGATTGAATTTTGCGATCCATGCGTGCCATCCACGTGGATGCGCCAATCTGCATGCGCCATTCCCAACTTTCTGCACCCACACGTGCGCGTGAGGTGCGCTTGCATGCCGATGCTGAATTCCCCAAAATTCAATTCTTCATGTTCCTTCCACTTGTGCACGCTTGATGGGAAGCAGAAGCTGATGAATTAAAAAATTATTAAAATTGATACGTTGCAAGTATAGTTCTTAATTCACCGAAAATATGCCTATCAATTTAGAAATGTGTCACAAAGAGTTTAAATCAAAATTACTGGGAGTTTTAAGTCCCAGGTCGTCTCCCAACGAGTTGTAGAGAAGGGTGCTATCTTATTAATCAGAGGTTCGAAGAAGTTGAGGTAAGTAAATTGGAATGTAAACTGAGGAAAATTAAATGATATGAATAAAAGCCTTGACTGGGAATTGATTAGTTAGAATCTCTATCATTGATGGATTGATTTTTAAGATTGATTTATAATTAACGGTTACTCTGTTTAGTTATCCTTTACTAGGTAAGGAAAAGTCAAACAAGTTGGATTACTAGATCCGTTCACGAGTTACAACCCACTTAGTTCAAAGGGATTAGCGTTGGTGACAGGATAGCAATTCAACAATTAACCCAATTACAAATTTTCTTTCAATCCTTCCAACTCAAGAGTTCCTTTTCAATCAATTCCCCATCAAGTAATGAAACTACTCACGCATTGTAAATAATAAATCCATAACACATAAAAGGGAATTAAAAGAAGACATGATTATTGGAATTAAAATTGAATTAAAAGAAATAATCCTTGCATTAATTAATCATAAAAGTATCTGAATGACAAAATTGAACATAACAAAGAACATGGAAGAATAAAACCAAGTTAAGAGAACAAACTAGAATGATGAAGTCTTGATGAGGAAATAACTCTTCTCAATGTTCCAATGCTAAGACCAATTGAAAATTAAAATTCTAAAAACTAGAGAGAAAAAAACCTAAGAGAGTGAAAAACTAGATCTAAAACTACTGAATGAATCTGTGTGTTGTTTCTGCATATTCTCTGAATCTAGTCTGCTATTCCGGGCCGAAAACTGGGCCAAAATAAGGTGCAAAAATTGCCCCCAGCGAATTCTGCAGATTATGCAGATCGCACATGTCACGTGATCACGTCGTCCATGCGGACGCGTCACTTGCGCTTTTTCCTCTCCACGCGTTCGCGTCGTCCACGCTACCGCGTCGCTTGCGCTTTCCAATCCGCGTGGCCGCACAAGCCATGCGGCCGCGTCACTGCGAATTGCGCTCCTTCGCGCGGTCGCGTGAGCCATGCGACCGCGTCACTTCTCGCTGGTTATCTCTTCAAATTCTTGTGTTCCTTCCATTTTTGCTAGCTTCCTCTCCAATCTCCATCTCATTCATGCCCTATAAAGCCTAAAACACTTGACACACAGATCACGGCATCGAATGGAATAAAGGAGAATTAAAATTAAATAATTAGAGTCTCTAGGAAGCAATTTTCAAACATGTACTAAATTTAGGAAGGAAATCTAAATGCATGCTAAATTGATGAATAAGTGGGTAAGGATCATGACAAAACCACACAATTAAACACAATATAAACTATAAAATAGTGGTTTATCAACCTCCCCACACTTAAACATTAGCATGTCCTCATGCTAAATTGAAGGAGACAAGGAAATAAGTATGAACATGCAGAAACTCATGAAATGCAATGCAATCCTACATATATAAATAAATGCAACTATATGATTATTGTCCACTTGATCAAAAGTAAATAAGCCCTTCAAAACAGTTACAAATCAAATTCCACTAATTCTATCATTATACAATAAAATCGATAAACGTGCAAGAAGATAGCTTATGAAAGCAGGAAACATGAAAATTCAAGCATTGAACCCTCACTGATAATGTATGTACGCTCTAATCTCTAGTGTATAGGGTAATCACTCTATTCTTCTCTAGTCATGTTTTCTAACTTTTGTTTTTCTCCTAACCAATCAACAACAGTTAATATACCAATGCAAACATCATGAGGTCTTTTCAGGGTTGTAATGGGGCCAAGGTGCAGGCAAGGATATATATATATATGGCTAAGTGAGCTTTATAAATTGAATCTTTAATTAACCTAAGCTCTCACCTAATATACATATATTCTATATACTTTTAAATTCATGCCTAGCTACCCATAATTCCCTTTTTCAACCCATACTCATGTTTCAACTTTGTATTTTAATTCTATCGTATGTGCATTGATCTTTGAATTCTGAATTTAACATTGGGGTAATTTTGTCCCCTTATTTATTTGTTTATTGTCTCTCTCTCTTTTTTTTTTTTGAATTGAAATAAATAAAGCTTATCAACGCACATAGATTTTTTATTCTTATAGTTTCACATGAATAGGTATCCAAATTCCCTTTAAATTTTTTTATGACACATTCCCTTAACAACTTTTGTTCCCACAATTTCCCATACTTAACTAGCACACACAATTCTATCTTAAGCTAACCAAAGATTCAATTTGGGATATGCAATTGTTTTTCAGCTTGAGGTTAGTAATGTGGTAAAATATAGAACAAATGGGTTTTAAAGGCTCAAAGTGGTTAACAAAGGTAATTGAAAAGGGTAGGCTTGATTTGGATAAGTGAGTTTAAACAAATAATGGCATCAATCATGTGCAAGCATGTAAATATAATAAATATTGGACATATAAGATAAAACAAAATATAGATTACAATCATAGAGAAGTAAACACACAAGAATAAAATAATTATGGTTAAATAATGTAACCATACATAAAGGCTCAAATCTTTCACAGGTTGTGTGTTCTTTAGCTCAAACATCATGTTCCAAATACAACTCAAGTAGATTTAAAAAAAATTTTGAAAAATTAGTGAAATTTTTTCCAAAGATAGATTTTTAAAAGAACTTATTGTCTTTTCAATCAAGTAGAACATGCATGCAACTATTCTAACCTATGCAATTTATTCTATTCTATAGAGGGAAGAAAATCTAACTAAAATATTCTAATTATTGGTGTACAGAGAAGAGAAATTACCTCCGGAAGTCAGGTACTGACCGACCTCCCCACACTTAAGGCTTTGCACCGTCCTCGGTGCCATCTGTTAGGAACAGGGGTGGGCTGGTAGCAGTATCTCCATAGTCGGGACTATCATGGCTCCCGGTGCTTGTAAAAGAAGTGGAGTCCGGAGTGTCTGAGTCCTTGAATTTGCCCATGATCAGCTCCTTGAGGTATGTGAATCGGCGCTTGTTACGGCGTTCTCTCATCTTAGCTTTCAGTTCATGCCGATCCAATTTTTCAAGTATCTGCTAGAGCAATTTCTCAGTTGTAGATGCTTGTGGTGTTGAAGAAGGAATATCTTCAACTGGCTCAGTAGGCTAGCTTGTAGTGGCTGCTGAAAGTCTGAGGTATTTCCCATTAGGGACATATTGATCATCCCGTGGAAGCATGGCTTTGGTGTCCCCAGCTCTGTAGGAGACTCTGGCTGCTGAGACAAGATCTGAGACCAGGGCGGGAGAAGGTAGGTTGCCCACGATTTGTACGTGCTCCATGGCATTCCGGATGTGTCTTGAGAGATTCAGAGGTTGGTCTGTAAGGATGCACCATAGTAGAACAGCCATGTCTGCAGTGAAGGAGGACTCATGAGTGCTCGGAAAGACGTAATGGGACATGATCTGTGCCCATACGTAAGCCTCCAAGGTAAGTGCGGAAGCCAAGATTCCCTTAGGGTGGGTACGGTGGTATCCGTAGATCCAACGGCTGCCAGGTAATGCAATGACTCCGAGAACGGAGTCCCAGTCAAATTGGTATCTCTAGTGCTGAAGGGTGGCTTCTTGAAAAGTGTCCATTCCTGCTGGAATAGGGGGAAGACTCAGAACGTGCTGAATGGCCTCTTCTGTGATGGGGACTTATTGCTGCCGGACATAAACAGACTGCAGGGTCGGTATGTAGAAGTTGGAGTAGAACTCAACTACCCAAGAGAGATTGACCTGCCTCGGCTGTCTCCGTAAGAAACCCCATTGTCTTCGTTCAATTTGCAGCTCAACAAAGGAGGCAATATTGGATGGGAGGATAAGAAGGTATTCATTGTTATAGTTCCTTTCTGCTAGGATAGGGAAAATCTGCTCACAGTAGCGACTGGGAAATCGCGCAGTGTCCTTTGCTGGAAAGGCTTTCTCCTTGTCGTCAACCTTTATTATCCTCTTAACTCTTTTTGTTGAGGGCTTGACTGTGGTTGAAGAAAGCTCTGCCACTAATGCTCTTTTAGTTCCTCTTCTTGCTGGTGGTTTGGAAGTAGCTTTCTCTTTTCCTTTCTTGGTGGCCATCCTGAAAGAAGGGAAGAGAAAGGAAATTAAATTCAAAGAGATAGAGCAAGGAAGAGGGTATTGTAAGTGATAGTCAATGCACAATAAAGATAAATGGCATTAACACATGGTCCGGATTACATGTGAAAAGCTCATCAATGGAAATATAGCAAGTGCATGTAGGACAATTGAATGCAAGAGGTTTATTGGCATGCAGGCAAAGGCATGAGTAGCATATATCAAACATTCAATATCCAATTTAGATTACCATTTGTAACAAACTAGCCATCACGTTTGTATTGACAATTAAATTTAATTAATAAAATATGAAAGGGAATTTGTGAAAAGCAAGCATTGCATATTAGAGTAAAATAATGTGAAGAAGTGCATAATGCCATATGGGCTTTTTTACAAACACATAGCAAGCATGTAGAATAAGCTCTTGAAAGTATGAATTTGAACATGCAAGCAATCCCTTAAAAAGTAATACATATGATTGTCAAACAAATTTATAACAAACCATAAGCATATAAAGATAAATAATGACTCACATAAATAGATAACACCAAGTAAAAAGGAAAAGTGGAGCACGAAATTGTGATCTCTAGTAATGGCTCCAAAAACTTGGTGCTCTGATCTCAATTCATAATTTGTCACAACTTTGATACAACAAAACAGCAAGTGCACTGGGTCGTCCAAGTAATAAACCTTACGTGAGTAAGGGTCGATCCCACGGAGATTGTTGGCATGAAGCAAGCTATGGTCACCTTGTAAATCTCAGTCAGGCGGATAATAATTGATTATGGAGTTTTCGAAAATAATACTAATTAAACAGAAAATAAGGATAGAAACACTTATGTAATTCATTGGTGAGAATTTCAGATAAGCGCATAGAGATGCTTTCGTTCCTCTGAATCTCTGCTTTCCCGCTGTCTTCATCCAATCAGTCTTACTCCTTTCCATGGCTGGCTTTATGCAAGGGCATCACTGTTGTCAATGGTTACATCCCCTCCTCTTGTGAAAATGGTCCAAATGCTCTATCACAGCACGGCTAATCATCTGAGGTTCTCGATCATGCTGGAATAGGATTCACCCTCCTTTTGCGTCTGTCACTATGCCCAGCAATCGCGAGTTTGAAGCTCGTCACAGTCATTCAATCCCAGAATCCTACTCGGAATACCACAGACAAGGTTTAGACTATCCGGATTCTCATGAATGCCGCCATCAATCTAGCTTACACCACGAAAATTCTGATTAAGAGATCCAAGAGATAATCATTCAATCAAAGGTAGAACGGAAGTGGTTGTCAGGCACGCGTTCATGGGGAATGATGATGATTGTCACGTTCATCACATTCATGTTGAAGTGCGAATGAATATCTTAGAAGCGGAATAAGTTGAATTGAATAGAAAAATAGTAGTACTTTGCATTAATCTTTGAGGAACAGCAGAGCTCCACACCTTAATCTATGGAGTGTAGAAACTCTACCGTTAAAAATACATAAGTGAAAGGTCCAGGCATGGCCGAATGGCCAGCCCCCAAACATGCTCAATAGATCAAAATATAATCCAAAGATGATCCAAAGATACAATCCCGGATTCAAAGATGATCCGAAGATGTCTAATACAATAGTAAGAAGTCCTATTTATAATGAACTAGCTACTAGGGTTTACAGAAGTAAGTAATTGATGCATAAATCCACTTCTGGGGCCCACTTGGTGTGTGCTTGGGCTGAGCTTGAAGTCTACACGTGGAGAGGTCATTCTTGGAGTTGAACGCCAGCTTTTGTGCCATTTTGGGCGTTGAACTCCACTTTGCAACTTGTTTCTGGCGTTGGACGCCAGAATTGGGCAGAGAACTGGCGTTGAACGCCAGTTTGCGTCGTCTAAACTTGGGCAAAGTATGAACTATTATATATTTCTGGAAAGCCCTGGATGTTTACTTTACAACGCAATTGGAAGCGCGCCATTTTGAGTTCTGTAGCTCCAAAAAATCCATTTTGAGTGCAGAGAGGTCAGAATCCAACAGCATCAGCAATCCTTCTTCAACCTCTGAATCTGATTTTTGCTCAAGTCCCTCAATTTCAGCCAGAAAATACCGGAAATCACAGAAAAACACACAAACTCATAGTAAAGTCCAGAAATGTGAATTTAACATAAAAACTAATGAAAACATCCCTAAAAGTAACTAGATTCTACTAAAAACATACTAAAAACAATGCCAAAAAGAGTATAAATTATCCGCTCATCACAACACCAAACTTAAATTGTTGCTTGTCCCCAAGCAACTGAAAATCAAATAGGATAAAAAGAAGAGAATATACTATAAATTCCAAACTATCAATGAAACATAGCTTCAATCAGATGAGCGGGACTTGTAGCTTTTTGCCTCTTGAATAGTTTTGGCATCTCACTTTATCCATTGAGGTTCAGAATGATTGGCATCTATAGGAACTCAGAGTTCAGATAGTGTTATTGATTCTCCTAGTTCAGTATTATGATTCTTGAACACAGCTATTTTATGAGTCTTGGCCGTGGCCCTAAGCACTTTGTTTTCCAGTATTACCACCGGATACATAAATGCCACATACACATAATTGGGTGAACCTTTTCAGATTGTGACTCAGCTTTGCTAAAGTCCCCAATTAGAGGTGTCCAGGGTTCTTAAGCACACTCTTCTTTTGCTTTGGACCTTGACTTTAACCGCTCAGTCTCAAGTTTTCACTTGACACCTTCACGCCACAAGCACATGGTTAGGGACAGCTTGGTTTAGCCGCTTAGACCAGGATTTTATTTCTTTAGGCCCTCCTATCCACTGATGCTCAAAGCCTTGGGATCCTTTTTATTTGCCCTTGCCTTTTGGTTTTAAGGGTTATTGGCTTTTTTGCTCTTGCCTCTTGGTTTTAAGAGCTTTTGGCTTTTTCTACTTGCTTTTTCTTTTTCTTTCTATTTTTTTTCGCCTATTTTTTTTTTCTGCAAGCTTTGTTCTTTGCTGCTTTTTCTTGCTTCAAGAATCATTTTTTTTTATTTTTCAGATTATCAAATAACATATCTCCTTGTCATCATTCTTTCAAGAGCCAACATATTTAACATTCTTAAACAACAACTTCAAAAGACATATGCACTGTTCAAGCATTCATTCAGAAAACAAGAAGCATTGTCACCACATCAATATAATTAAACTAAGTTCAAGGATAAATTTGAAACTCATGTACTTCTTGTTCTTTTGAATTAAAACAGTTTTTATTTAAGAGAGGTGATGGATTTATAGGACATTCATAACTTTAAGACAAAGTTACTAAATACTGATGATCATGTAATGAAGACACAAACATAGATAAGCACTTAACATAGAAAACGAAAAACAGAGAGTGTAAGAACAAGGAATGAGTCCACCTTAGTGATGGTGGCATTTCCTTCTTGAGGAACCAATGATGTCCTTGAGCTCTTCTATGTCTCTTCCTTGTTTTTGTTGCTCCTCCCTCATTGCTTTTTGATCTTCTCTTATTTCATGAAGGATGATGGAGTGCTCTTGATGTTCCACCCTTAGTTGTCCCATGTTGGAACTTAATTCTCCTAGGGAGGTGTTGATTTGCTCCCAATAGTTTAGTGGAGGAAAATGCATTTGAGGCATCTCCGGGATCTCATGGTGGTGAGCTTCCTGCGCCTCTTGAGCTCCATGAATGGGCTCTCTTGCTTGCTCCATCTTTTTCTTAGTGATGGGCTTCTCTTCCTCAATGTGAATGTCTCCTTCTATGGAAGCTCCAGCTGAGTAACATAGATGGCAGATAAGATGAGGAAAAGCTAGCCTTGCCCCAGGGGAGGGCTTTTTGGCTATTTTGTAGAGTTCAAGGGAGATGACTTCATGAACTTCTACTTCCTCTCCAATCATGATGCTATGGATCATGATGGCCGATCCACAGTAACTTCAGATTGGTTGCTAGTGGGGATGATGGAGCGTTGGATGAACTCCAACCATCCTCTAGCCACAGGCTTGAGGTCCAGTCTTCTTAGTTGAACCAGCTTGCCTTTGGAGTCAATCTTCCATTGAGCTCCTTCCACACATATGTCCATGAGGACTTGGTCCAACCTTTGATTAAAGTTGACCCTTCTAGTGTAGGGGCGCTCATCTCCTTACATCATAGGCAAGTTAAACGCCAACCTCACATTCTCCGGGCTAAAATCTAAGTATTTCCCCCGAACCATTGTAACATAATTCTTTGGATTCGGGTTCTTACTTTGATCATGGTTCCTAGTGATCCATGCATTGGCATAGAACTCTTGAACCATTAGGATGCCGACTTGTTGGATGGGGTTTGTTAGAACTTCTCAACCTCTTCTTTGGATTTCATGTCGGATTTCCGGATACTCATTTCTCTTGAGTTTGAAAGGGACCTCGGGGATCACCTTTTTCTTGGCCACAACATCATCGAAGTGGTCTTGATGAGCTTTGGAGATGAATCTTTCCATCTCCCATGACTCGGAGGTGGAAGCTTTTGTCTTCCCCTTCCCTTTTCTAGAGGATTCTCCGGTCTTAGGTGCCATCAATGGTAATGGAAAAACAAAAAGCTTATGCTTTTACCACACCAAACTTAGAATTTTGCTCGCCCTCGAGCAAGAGAAGAAAGAATAGATGAAGAAGAAGAAGAAAATATGGAGAGGAGGGGGGAGGTGTGTTTCAGCAAAGAAGAGAAAGGAGGGTTGTGTTGTGAGAAAATGAGGAAGAAAGGAGGGTTATATATAGGGAAGGTAGGGGGTAAGTTCGGCCATTTAGGGTGGGTTTGGGTGGGAAATTGATTTTGAATTTTGAAGGTAGGTGGAGTTTATGAGGTAGGTTTATGGGGAAGAGTGGATGGATGTGAGTGGTGAAGAGGTAATGGGGAAGAGAGATTGAGGTGATTGGTGAAGGGTTTTGGGGAAGAGTGTTTATGGGATTATGTGAAAGAAGGGTGAGAAGAAGTAAGTGGAGGTAGGTGGGGATCCTGTGGGGTCCCCAGATCCTGAGGTGTTCAAGGATTTACAACCTTGCACCCAATTAGGCATGCAAAATGCCCTTGCACACAACTCTAGGCGTTTAGCGCCAGATTGGTGCTTGTTCTGGGCGTTGAACGCCCATTTGTTGCCCATTTCTGGCGTTGAACGCCAGAACCATGCTTGTTTTGGGCGTTCAGCGCCAGCTCTTCTCCAGGGTGCATTTCTGGCGTTCAAACGCCCAGATGCTGCCCATTTCTGGCGTTCAGCGCCAGAACCATGCTCTGTTCTGGCGTTGAACGCCCAAAACATGCTTCTTACTGGCGTTTAAACGCCAGTAAGGTCTTCCTCCAGGGTGTGATTTTTCTTCTGCTGTTTTTGATTCTGTTTTCAATTTTTATATTTATTTTGTTACTCCACATGATCATGAACCTAATAAAACATGAAAGAACAAGAAAAGTAAATAAATAAACATTGGGTTGCCTCCCAACAAGCGCTTCTTTAATGTCAATAGCTTGACAGTGGGCTCTCATGGAGCCTCACAGATGTGCAGAGCTTTGTTGAGACCTCCCAACACCAAACTTAGAGTTTGGATATGGGGGTTTGACACCAAACTTAGAGTTTGGTTGTGGCCTCCCAACACCAAACTTAGAGTTGATTGTGGGGGCTTTGTTTGACTCTGCTTTGAGAGAAGATTTTTATGCTTCCTCTCCATGGATGTAGAGAGATCCTTGAGTTGTAAACACAAGGTTGTCCTCATTTATTTGAAGGATCAATTTTCCTCTGTCCACATCAATCACAGCTCTTGCTGTGGCTAGGAAAGGTCTTCCTAGGATGATGGATTCATCCTCATCCTTCCCAGTATCTAGGACTATGAAATCAGTAGGGATGTAAAGGCCTTCAACCTTTACTAACACGTCCTATACTTGTCCATAAGCCTGTTTTCTTGAATTGTCTGCCATCTCTAATGAGATTTTAGTGGCTTCCACCCCATAGATTCCCAATTTCTCTATTACAGAGAGGGGCATGAGGTTTATCCCTGAACCAAGGTCACACAGAGCCTTAAAGATCATGGTGCCTATGGTACAAGGTATTAAGAACTTTCCAGGATCCTGTTTCTTCTGAGGCAATGTCAGTTGATCCAGATCACTTAGTTCATTGGTGAACAAGGGAGGTTCATCTTCCCAAGTTTCAATGCCAAATAATTTGGCATTCAGCTTCATGATTGCACCAAGGTACTTGGTGACTTGCTCCTCAGTGACATCCTCATTCTCTTCAGAAGAGGAATACTCATCAGAGCTCATGAATGGCATAAGGAGGTTCAATGGAATCTCTATGGTCTCTAGATGAGTCTCTGATTCCTTTGGTTCCTCAGAGGGAAGCTCCTTATTGATCACTGGACGTCCCAGGAGGTCTTCCTCCTTGGGATTCACGTCCTCCTCTTCTCTTACAGGTTCGGCCATGGTAATTAATTCAATGGCCTTGCACTCTCTTTTTGGATTTTCTTCTGTATTGCTTGGGAGAGTACTAGGAGGGATTTCAGTGATCCTTTTACTCAGCTGGCCCACTTGTGCCTCCAAATTTCTAATGGATGACCTTGTTTCATTCATGAAGCTCACAGTGGCCTTAGATAGATCAGAGACTAAGTTTGCTAAATTAGAGGTATTTTGTTCAGGGTTCTCTGTCTGTTGCTGAGTGGATGATGAAAAAGGCTTGCTATTGCTAAACCTGTATCTTCCACCATTATTAAAGCCTTGTTGAGGCTTTTGTTGATCCTTCCATGAGAGATTTGAATGATTTCTCCATGATGGATTATAGGTGTTTCCATAAGGTTCACCTAAGTAATTCACCTCTGCTATTGCAGGGTTCTCAGGATCATAAGCTTCTTCTTCAGAAGATGCCTCTTGAGTACTGTTGGATGCAGCTTGCATTCCATTCAGACTCTGAGAAATCATATTGACTTGCTGAGTCAATATTTTATTCTGAGCCAATATGGCATTCAGAGTATCAATTTCAAGAACTCCCTTCTTCATAGGCGTCCCATTATTCACAGGATTCCTCTCAGAAGTGTACATGAACTGGTTATTAGCAACCATGTCAATGAGTTCTTGAGCTTCTGCAGGCGTTTTCTTTAGGTGAATGGATCCACCTGCAAAAGTATCCAATGACATCTTTGATAGCTCAGATGAACCATCATAGAATATATCCAGGATGGTCCATTCTGAAAGCATGTCAGAAGGACACTTTTTGGTCAGCTGCTTGTATCTTTCTCAAGCTTCATAGAGGGATTCACCTTCTTTCTGTCTAAAGGTTTAAACATCCACTCTTAGCTTGCTCAGCTTTTGAGGAGGAAAGAACTTGGCTAAGAAAGCCGTGACCAGCTTATCCCAAGAGTTCAGGCTGTATTTGGGTTGAGAGTCCAACCACACTCTAGCTCTGTCTCTTACAGCAAAAGGGAAAAGCATGAGCCTGTAGACTTCAGGATCTACTCCATTAGTCTTAACAGTATCATATATCTGCAAGAATTTAGTTAAGAACTGAAAAGGATCTTCAGATGGAAGTCCATGAAACTTGCAGTTCTGCTGCATCAGAGAAACTAATTGAGGTTTCAGTTCAAAGTTGTTTGCTCCAATGGCAGGAATGGAGATGCTTCTTCCATGTAAATTGGAATTAGGTGCAGTAAAGTCACCAAACATTCTCCTTGCATTATTGTTGTTGGGTTCGGCTGCCATCTCCTTTACTTGTTCGAAATTTTCAATAAGGTTGTCTCTGGATTGTTGTAATTTAGCTTCTCTTAGTTTTCTCTTCAGAGTCCTTTCAGGTTCTGGATCAGCTTCAACAAGAATGCCTTTTTCCTTGTTCCTGCTCATAAGAAAGAGAAGAGAACAAGAAAAGAAGAGGAATCCTCTATGTCACAGTAAAGAGGTTCCTTATTGTTAGTAGAAGAAGAAAAGGAATAGGGATGAAGAAAAATGAAGAATCCAAACACAAGGGTAAGGATAGGAGCAGTGATGTGAGATGAAGAGAAGTGTTAGTAGATGAATAAATAATTAGAAGGAGATGAGGGAGAAGGATTTTCGAAAATTATTTTTGAAAAAGAGTTAGTGATTTTTCGAAAATTAAAATCAAAAATTAAAATAATTAGTCAATAAAAAAGAAATTTTGAAAAAGAGGGAAGATATTTTCGAAAATTAGAGAGAGAGGGAGTTAGTTAGGTAGTTTTGAAAAAGATAAGAAACAAACAAAAAGTTAGTTGAAACAAATTTTGAAAATCAATTTTGAAAAGATAAGAAGATAAGAAGTTAGAAAAGATATTTTAAAATCAAATTTTTGAAAAAGATATGATTTTGAAAAAGATAAGATAGAAAGATATATTTGAAAAGATATGATTGAAAGTAGTTTTGAAAAAGATTTGATTTTTAAAATCACAATTAATGACTTGATTCACAAGAAATCACAAAATATGACTCTAGAACTTAAAGTTTGAATCTTTCTTAACAAGTAAGTAACAAACTTGAAATTTTTGAATCAAAACATTAATTGTTGAAGATATTTTCGAAAATATGATGTAAAATTAAGAAAAAGATTTTTGAAAAATATTTTTGGAATTTTCGAAAATAGATAAGAAAATTGAAAAAGATTTGATTTTTGAAAAAGATTTTGAAAAAGATAAGATTTTTAAATTGAAAATTTGATTTGACTCATAAAAACAACTAGATTTTGAAAAAGTTTTGAAAAAGTCAACTCAAATTTTCGAATTTTTGAGAGAAAAGAAGGAAAGATATTTTTTTTATTTTTGAATTTTTTAATGATGAGAGGGAAAAACATGAAAAAGACTCAATGCATGAAAATTTTGGATCAAAACAATGAATTAATGCAAGAATGCTATGAATGTCAAGATGAACACCAAGAACACTTTGAATGTCAAGATGAACATCAAGAACTTATTTTTGAAAAATTTTTAATGCAAAGAAAACATGCAAGACACCAAACTTAAAAATTTTTCATGTATAGACACTATGAATGCAAGAATGCATATGAAAAACAAGAAAAGACACAAAACATGAAAACATCAAGATCAAACAAGAAGACTTACCAAGAACAACTTGAAGATCATGAAGAACACTATGAATGCATGAATTTTTCGAAAAATGTAGGATGAGCATGCAATTGACACCAAACTTAAAAATTTGACTCAAGACTCAAAGAAGAAATACAAAATATTTTTTTTGATTTGATTTTTATGATTTTATGATTTTTTTGTATTTTCTTTTAATTTTTTCGAAAATCATTTTGAAAAAGAAAAATAAGGATTCCAAAACTTTTAATATGAATTCTAGGAATCTTATGCTCTTTAAACTAAAGCTCCAATCAAAGGGTCAGGCATGGCTTAATAGCCAGCCAAGCTTTAGTATGTAACTCAGACATGACATGCCTGACATTCCCTACCCAGAAGAATTAGACATGGCTTTACAGCCAGCCAGGCTTCAACATGCTTCATGAAACACTAGAAGTCATTCTTAAAAATTCTGAAGAAAAATATATTTTTGAAAACATTTTTATTTAAAATTTTTTTTTCGAAAACAAAGGAGAAATTTTTGAAAGATTTTTGAAAAATTTTTGAAAACTTTTTGAAAAGAAAACGAAAAGAAAGTTACCCAATCTGAGCAACAAGATGAACCGTCAGTTGTCCAAACTCGAACAATCCCCGACAACGGCGCCAAAAACTTGGTGCACAAAATTGTGATCTCTGGTAATGGCTCCAAAAACTTGGTGCTCTAATCTCAATTCATAATTTGTCACAACTTCGATACAACTAACCAGCAAGTGCACTGGGTCGTCCAAGTAATAAACCTTACATGAGTAAGGGTCGATCCCACGGAGATTGTTGGCATGAAGCAAGCTATGGTCACCTTGTAAATCTCAGTCAGGTGGATAATAATTGATTGTGGAGTTTTCGAAAATAATACTAATTAAACAGAAAATAAGGATAGAAACACTTATGTAATTCATTGGTGAGAATTTCAGATAAGCGCATAGAGATGCTTTCGTTCCTCTGAATCTCTGCTTTCCCGCTGTCTTCATCCAATCAGTCTTACTCCTTTCCATGGCTGGCTTTATGCAAGGGCATCACCGTTGTCAATGGTTACATCCCCTCCTCTTGTGAAAATGGTCCAAATGCTCTGTCACAGCACGGCTAATCATCTGAGGTTTTCGATCATGCTGGAATAGGATTCACCCTCCTTTTGCATCTGTCACTACGCCCAGCAATCGCGAGTTTGAAGCTCGTCACAGTCATTCAATCCCAGAATCCTACTCGGAATACCACAGACAAGGTTTAGACTTTCCGGATTCTCATGAATGCCGCCATCAATCTAGCTTACACCACGAAACTTCTGATTAAGAGATCCAAGAGATAATCATTCAATCAAAGGTAGAACGGAAGTGGTTGTCAGGCATGCGTTCATGGGGAATGATGATGATTGTCACGTTCATCACATTCATGTTGAAGTGCTAATGAATATCTTAGAAGTGGAATAAGTTGAATTGAATAGAAAAACATTAGTACTTTGCATTAATCTTTGAGGAACAGCAGAGCTCCACACCTTAATCTATGGAGTGTAGAAACTCTACCGTTAAAAATACATAAGTGAAAGGTCCAGGCATGGCCAAATGGCCAGCCCCCAAACGTGATCAATAGATCAAAATATAATCCAAAGATGATCCAAAGATACAATCCCGGATTCAAAGATGATCCGAAGATGTCAAATACAATAGTAAGAAGTCCTATTTATAATGAACTAGCTACTAGGGTTTACAGAAGTAAGTAATTGATGCATAAATCCACTTCCGGGGCCCACTTAGTGTTGCTTGGGCTGAGCTTGAAGTCTACACGTGGAGAGGTCATTCTTGGAGTTGAACGCCAGCTTTTGTGCCATTTTGGGCGTTGAACTCCACTTTGCAACTTGTTTCTGGCGCTGGACGCCAGAATTGGGCAGAGAACTGGCGTTGAACGCCAGTTTGCGTCATCTAAACATGGGCAAAGTATGAACTATTATATATTTCTGGAAAGCCCTGGATGTCTACTTTCCAACGAAATTGGAAGCGCGCCATTTTAAGTTCTGTAGCTCCAGAAAATCTATTTTGAGTGCAGGGAGGTCAGAATCCAACAGCATCAGCAGTCCTTCTTCAACCTCTGAATCTGATTTTTGCTCAAGTCCCTCAATTTCAACCAGAAAATACCTGAAATCACAGAAAAACACACAAACTCATAGTAAAGTCTAGAAATGTGAATTTAACATAAAAACTAATGAAAACATCCCTAAAAGTAACTAGATTCTACTAAAAACATACTAAAAATAATGCCAAAAAGCGTATAAATTATCCGCTCAACAAAAAGAAAAGAAAAGAAAATAAGAACAATGAAGAAAATATAAGAAGATAACATATGAAAATAAGAAGAATAGTAGAAAAGTGAGAAAGAAGAAAAGAAAAACCTTGTTAATGGGGGTGAGAAAGATAGAGAATGAAAGGTGAGATAGAAAGGGGAAGGGAGAAAGAAGAAAGAAGGAGGGAAAAGAAAAATTAGGATTTGGAGGAAAGAAAGATAAGATAATTTGGCAACTGAGGTTGAGCTGTGCGGCGCATGCGACGCGGCCGCGGAAGGCACGCGTTCGCGTGATTGCGCTCCAGGTAAGGTGACGCGACCGCGTCAGTCACGCGGTCGCGTGACCTATATTGCGCTGCTGGCGCGAGTGCAGCCTCGCTCCAGCACAACTCTCTGTTTGATTCATTTTAATTGCCAAAATTGGGTGACGCAATCGCATGGGTCACGCGATCACATGAGTGTGCGTTATAAAATGGGTGACGCGGCCGCGTCAGCGACGCGGTCGCGTGACAAAGATTGTGCTTCCAGCACCAATCCAGCATCACTCTCGCACAGAATGTGACTGTGCACCCTTTTACGTCGAAAACTCAGGGCACGCGGCCGTGTGGGACACGCGGTCGTGTGGGAGGCCATGATTTCCATGCGACGCGGTCGCATGTGGTAATTTGTGCCATTGGCACGACTCCAGCGCTGCTCCTGCGTAACTTTCTGCTCATTTGTATTTTTCTTTACTCCCCCTGCCACGCAGACGCATCGCTGGTGCGATCGCGTCGCGCGGCGAAATTTTTTTTTTTTTTAGGTGTAAAAGCATGAAAGTATTAATAAAGAGAAGAGTTATTGAAGAAGAAAAAAAAACTAAAAGTGAAGAAAAGAACGATCATGCCGCGGTGGGTTGTCTCCCACCAAGCACTTTGCTTTAACGTCCGTAAGTTGGACGCTCCACTAGCTCAATTAGCTGCTATGTGGGGATCTTCCAAGTGGAGGATCTCAAGCTCCTTGCTTTTCTGCACCTTTTCATTATGGTACAGCTTCAGGCGGTGTCCATTAACCTTAATAAGTTCAGAGCTTGAAGGATGGCGTAGGTGATAAACTCCGTACGGTTCAGCCTTCTCTACTCTGTATGGACCTTCCCATATTGATCTTAACTTACCGGGCATTAGCCTTAGTCGAGATTTGTAAAGGAGGACGAAATCTCCAGGTTGAAATTCTTTCTTCTTGATGTTTTGATCATGCACAACTTTCATCCTTTCCTTGCAAATTCTGGAATTCTCATAAGCTTCTAGGCGAAGGTTCTCCAGTTCCTGCAGTTGCAACTTCCTTTCAGCTCCGGCCTTCTCAATTTCCATGTTGCACTCTTTAACTGCCCAGAAGGCTCTGTGTTTGATTTCAACTGGGAGATGGCAAGCTTTTCCATAAACTAAGCAAAAGGGACTCATCCCAATGGGTGTCTTGTATGCTGTTCTATATGCCCACAGTGCATCTTGTAGCCTGGTGCTCCAGTCTTTTCTATGAGGCTTCACTATCTTTTGCAAGATACGCTTAATTTCTCTGTTCGACACCTCGGCTTGCCCATTAGTTTGGGGATGGTAAGCTGTTGCAACTTTATAGATTATCCCATGTTTCTTCATCAATCCTGTTAGCCTCCTGTTACAAAAATGGGTGCCTTGATCGCTCACGATCGCTCGTGGTGATCCAAAACGGCATATAATGTGGTTTCTCACAAAGGAAACAACAGTGTTAGCATCGTCAGTGCGGGTAGGAATTGCTTCCACCCATTTGGAAACATAATCCACAGCTAACAATATATAAAAATATCTACTAGAATTTGGAAATGGACCCATGAAGTCAATGCCCCATACATCAAAAATTTCACAGAAAAGCATATAGTGTTGAGGCATCTTATCCCTCCTGGATATATTACCAAATTTCTGGCATGGGATACGAGATTTGCAAAACTCAGCAGTGTCTCTAAAAAGAGTAGGCCACCAGAATCCACAGTCTAAGATCTTTCTAGCTGTTCGTTGAGGGCCAAAATGTCCTCCACTCTCAGATGAGTGACAGGCCTCTAAAATGGACTGGAATTCTGATTGAGGCACACAACGTCTAATTATCTGGTCAGTGCCACATCTCCATCAATATGGGTCATCCCATATATAATATTTAGACTCACTTTTCAGCTTGTCTCTTTGATGTTTAGAAAAATGTGGAGGAAATGTGCGGCTAACTAAATAATTAGCAACAGGTGCATACCAAGGGACTACCTCAGATACTGCTTGTAGGTTATCAAAAGGAAAATTATCATCTATAGGAGTAGATTCATCCTTAATATGTTCAAGGCGACTCAAGTGGTCTGCTACTAAATTCTGATTACCACTCCTATCCTTTATTTCTAAATTAAATTCTTGTAGCAGCAGTATCCAACGTATAAGCCTTGGTTTGGACTCCTTTTTAGCTAATAGATACTTTAGAGCTGCGTGGTCTGAATACACTACTACTTTGGTACCAAGTAAATAGGCCCGGAATTTATCCAGAGCAAAAACAATAGCAAGAAGTTCTTTCTCAGTAGTAGTATAATTGGACTGGGCGGTGTCTAAAGTCTTAGACGCATAGGCAATAACAAAAGGATCCTTACCTTCACGCTGAGCCAGCGCTGCTCCTACTGCATGGTTGGAAGCATCGCACATGATTTCAAACGGCTGGCTCCAGTCGGGTCCTCTCACAATTGGGGATTGAGTTAGAGCAGTCTTCAGCTTATCAAATACTTGTTTGTAATCTTCACTGAACTCGAACTCAATGTCCTTCTGCAGTAATCTGGATAAGGGAAGTGCCACCTTACTAAAGTCCTTAATAAATCTCCTGTAGAAACCTGCATGGCCAAGGAACGAACGGACTTCCCTCACAGAAGAGGGGTAAGGTAAACTAGAAATAACATTCACCTTTGCTGGGTCTACAGAAATGCCATTATTAGATACCACATGTCCTAATACAATCCCTTGTTTTACCATACAGTGGCATTTTTCGAAATTCAATACAAGGTTTGTATTAATACATCTATCTAATACTCTAGATAATCCCTCTAAGCAAAGGGTGAAAGAATCACCATAAACGCTAAAATCGTCCATAAAAACTTCCATACAGTCCTCAGTAAGATTAGAGAAAAGACTCATCATGCACCTTTGGAAAGTAGCTGGTGCATTGCATAAGCCAAAGGGCATTCTCTTATAAGCATAAGTCCCAAAAGGACATGTAAAAGTAGTCTTTTCCTGATCCTCAGGAGCTATATGAATCTAGAAATAACCTGTGTAACCATCTAGAAAGCAATAATGTGATTTACCTGACAGGCGATCCAGCATTTGATCAATGAATGGAAGTGGGTAGTGATCCTTACGGGTAGCTTGGTTGAGACGCCTGTAATCAATGCAGACTCTCCAAGCATTCTGAACTCTAGTTGCTATGAGCTCTCCATGCTCATTCTTCACTGTAGTGACTCCAGACTTCTTGGGCACCACTTGTACTGGGCTTACCCATTCACTATCTGAAATGGGATATATGATACCGGCCTCCAATAGTCTGGTCACCTCCTTCTTGACAACTTCCAAGATGGTGGGATTCAATCTTCTCTGGGGTTGACGGACAGGTCTTGCTCCCTCTTCCAAAAATATTCTATGCTCGCATACTTGAGGGTTGATTCCCACTATGTCTACCAAACTCGACCCAATTGCCTTCTTATGCTTCCTTAGCACATCAAGTAACTGCTCTTCTTGTTGAGAAGTCAGTTCTCTTGCAATAATAACCGGAAGCTTCTGCTCATCCTCAAGATAAGCATATTTGAGATGTGGAGGAAGAGGTTTCAATTCTAACTTTTGATCATGGGCAGGCTCTGGATTATCTGGAGCTCGTGAAAATGGCGAAATGCTCTCACTGTCAGTTAAGAGGGTCCCCACACTCGGACCTTGTCCAGTGTGCCTCTCTTCAAACTCTTCTTTTTGAACTTCAGCCACACTTTTGTCTATGACATCACACTGGAAGATAGAACGATCTTCTGGGGGGTTGTCAATGACTCTATTCATATTGAAGATCACTATGCGGCCATCTATTTCAAAGGAGTATGATCCTGAAAAAGCATCCAATTTGAATTTTGATGTTTTCAGGAATGGTCTTCCAAGTAGGATTGATGATGGCTTATCTGAATCATTATGGGGCATCTCCAAGATATAAAAATCAGTGGGAAATGTGAGCCCTTTAATGTTCACCAAAACATCTTCAGCAACTCCAGCCACTGTAATAATGCTTTTATCTGCTAACACAAAACGAGCTGCCGACCTTTTTAAGGGAGGGAGCCTCAAAACATCATATATGGACAAAGGCATTATACTGACACATGCTCCTAAATCACACATGCAATCATAAATTACTACACCACCAATAGTACAACTAACTATGCAAGGACCTGGATCACTATATTTTTCAGGTAATCCTTCCATTAAAGCAGATATAGAACTACCTAAAGGAATAGTTTCTAATTGATTAATCTTGTCTTTATGGATACATAAGTCTTTTAGAAACTTTGCATATTTAGGTACCTGCTGAATAACATAAAAAAGGGGGACAGTTACCTCGACCTTTTTGAATATCTCTACCATTTTAGGATCAGGTTCCAGCTGCTTCCTGGGCTTCCTTGCAAGCTGTGGAAATGGAATGGGAACAGTGGTTTCCGTGGTGCCTGCGCCTTTTGGTGCTTCTTCTTGTGGTTGAGCTATCTCTTCTTCAGCTATGTCCTGTATATCCTCTTCCTCTTCAACATCTTTGATTTCCACCACCTCTTTAGCTAAGGCATATTCTGGTGAGCTTGGTTCCTCCTGATTCCTCTCCTGTAGTGTAGTCCCAGACCTCAGGGTGATGGCATTAATTCCTCCCTTTGGATTGGGTAATGGTTGAGAGGGGATTCCAGTGGTGCTTGAAGGTTGGTTACTGGAATTTTGTGCTGAACCAAGCTGTGTCATAAAAGCTTGCAGAGTAGAGGTGAGACCATTCAGACTGGCGTTAATACTGTTCACGATGGTACTTTCCATGGCCAGTTGTCTTTTCTCAAAAGCTTGTAATAAATCTTCATTAGAAGATACAGAAGAATGAGTAAATTGAGAGGTTTGCTGCTGATTGTTCGATGGTCCTTGGTTTTACCTCAGGTGAGGTGCTTGGTGCGCAGAAATTGTGATTACACTTTGATTATGTAAAATTCATCGCTCTTTCTTTCCCTGGTAATGGCGCCAAAAACATGATGCCAATACCATGGTTCACAACTTCGCACAACTAACCAGCAAGTGCACTGGGTCGTCCAAGTAATACCTTACGTGAGTAAGGGTCAAATCCCACGGAGATTGTTGGTATGAAGCAAGCTATGGTCACCTTGTAAATCTCAGTCAGGCGGATATCAAATGGTTATGGAGTTTTCGAAAATAATATAATAAAATAGGGATAGAAATACTTATGTAATTCATTGGTGAGAATTTCAGATAAGTGAATGGAGATGCTTTCGTTCCTCTGAACCTCTGCTTTCCTGCTGTCTTCATCCAGTCAGTCTTACTCCTTTCCATGGCTGGCTTTATGTGATACATCACCATTGTCAATGGCTACTTTCGGTCATCTCTCGGGAAAATGATCCAATGCCCTGTCACGGCACGGCTAATCGTCTGGAGGCATCACCCTTGTCAATGGCTTCATCTTATCCTCTTAGTGAAAATGGTCAACGCACCCTGTCACGGCACGGCTATTCATCTGTTGGTTCTTGATCATGCTGGAATAGGATTTACTATCCTTTTGCGTCTGTCACTAACGCCCCGCAATCGCGAGTTTGGAGCTCGTCACAGTCATTCATTCATTGAATCCTACTCGGAATACCACAGACAAGGTTTAGACCTTCCGGATTCTCTTGAATGCCGCCATCATTCTAGCTTACACCACGAAGATTCTGGTTAGGAGATCTAAGAGATACTCATTCAGTCTAAGGTAGAACGGAAGTAGTTGTCAGGCACGCGTTCATAGGGAATGATGACTATTGTCACGTTCATCACATTCAGATTGAAGTACGAATGAATATCTTAGAAGCGAAACAAGATGAATTGAATAGAAAACAGTAGTACTTTTCATTAATCTTTGAGGAACAGCAGAGCTCCACACCTTAATCTATGGAGTGTAGAAACTCTACCGTTAAAAATACATAAGTGAAAGTCCAGGCATGGCCGAGAGGCCAGCCCTCAAACGTGATCTAAGATAGCATACAACTGATCAAAGATGTCTAAAACAATAGTGAAAGGTCCTATTTATAATAAACTAGTCACTAGGGTTTACAGAAATAAGTAAATGATGCATAAATCCACTTCCGGGGCCCACTTGGTGTGTACTTGAGCTGAGCTTTAACTTTCCACGTGCAGAGGCCATTTGTGGAGTTGAATGCCAGGTTTGGATCCATTTCTGGCGTTCAACTCTGGTTTTTGATCCATTTCTGGCGCTGGACGCCAGATTTGGGTAGAAAGCTGGCGTTGAACGCCAGTTTACATCGTCTATTCTTGGCTAAAGTATAGACTATTATATATTTCTGGAAAGCCCTGGATGTCTACTTTCCAACACAATTGAAAGTGCGCCATTTTGAGTTTTGTAGCTCCAGAAAATTCACTTTGAGTGCAGGGAGGTCAGAATCCAACAGCATCAGTAGTCCTTCTTCAACCTCTGAATCTGATTTTTGCTCAGGTCCCTCAATTTCAGCCAGAAAATACCTGAAATCATAGAAAAATACACAAACTCATAGTAAATTCCAGAAATGTGAATTTAACATAAAATCTATTAAAAACATCCCTAAAAGTAACTAGATTCTACTAAAAACATACTAAAAACAATGCCAAAAAGTGTATAAATTATCCGCTCATCACAACACCAAACTTAAATTGTTGCTTGTCCCCAAGCAACTGAAAATCAAAATAGGATAAAAAGAATAGAACATACTATAAATTCCAAACTATCAATGAAACATAGCTCCAATCAAATGAGCGGGACTTATTGCTTTTTGCCTCTTGAATAGTTTTGGCATCTCACTTTATCCATTGAGGTTCAGAATGATTGGCATCTATAGGAACTCAGAGTTCAGATAGTGTTATTGATTCTCCTAGTTTAGTATGATGATTCTTGAACACAGTTATTTTATGAGTCTTGGCCGTGGCCCTAAGCACTTTGTTTTCCAGTATTACCACCGGATACATAAATGCCACAGACACATAACTGGGTGAACCTTTTCAGATTGTGACTCAGCTTTGCTAAAGTTCCCAATTAGAGGTGTCCAGGGTTCTTAATCACACTCTTTTTTTGCTTTGGACCTTGACTTTAACCGCTCAGTCTCAAGTTTTCACTTGACACCTACACGCCACAAGCACATGGTTAGGGACAGCTTGGTTTAGCCGCTTAGACCAGGATTTTATTCCTTTAGGCCCTCCTATCCACTGATGCTCAAAGCCTTGGGATCCTTTTTATTTGCCCTTGCCTTTTGGTTTTAAGGGTTATTGGCTTTTTGCTCTTGCCTCTTGGTTTTAAGAGCTTTTGGCTTTTTCTGCTTGCTTTTTCTTTTTCTTTCTATTTTTTTTCGCCTATTTTTTTTTCTGCAAGCTTTGTTCTTTGTTGCTTTTTCTTGCTTCAATAATCATTTTTATGATTTTTCAGATTATCAAATAACATGTCTCCTAGTCATCATTCTTTCAAGAGCCAACATATTTAACATTCTTAAACAACAACTTCAAAAGACATATGCACTGTTCAAGCATACATTCAGAAAACAAGAAGCATTGTCACCACATCAATATAATTAAGCTAAGTTCAAGGATAAATTCAAAACTCATGTACTTCTTGTTCTTTTGATTTAAAACATTTTTCATTTAAGAGAGGAGATGGATTCATAGGACATTCATAACTTTAAGACATAGTTACTAACTACTAATGATCATGTAATGAAGACACAAACATAGATAAGCACATAACATAGAAAACGAAAAACAGAAGAAATAAGAACAAGGAATGAATCCACCTTAGTGATGGTGGCGTTTCCTTCTTGAGGAACCAATGATGTCATTGAGCTCTTCTATGTCTCTTCCTTGTCTTTGTTGCTCCTCCCTCATTGCTTTTTGATCTTTTCTTACTTCATGAAGGATGATGGAGTGCTCTTGATGTTCCACCCTTAATTGTCCCATGTTGGAACTTAATTCTCCTAGGGAGGTGTTGATTTGCTCCTAATATTTATGTGGAGGGAAGTGCATCCCCTGAGGTATCTCAGGGATCTCTTGATTTGCAGCCACATGTTCTACCACTGAGCTATAGACCCTTGAGATGAATCTTTCCATCTCCCATGACTTGGAGGTGGAAGCCTTTGTCTTCCCTTCCCCTCTTTTAGAGGTTTAGGTGCCATCAATGGTAATGGAAAAACAAAAAGCTTATGCTTTTACCACACCAAACTTAGAAAGTTGCTCGCCCTCGAGCAAAAGAAGAAAGAATAGAAGAAGAAGAAGATATGGAGGAGATGGAGGGATGTGTGTATGGATGTGAGTGGTAAATGGAAAACAGAAGGGATGGTCATGAATGGAGAGAGAGAGGGTGAGGTGGGTGGGGATCTTGTGGGATTCACAGATCCGGAGGTGTCAAGGATTTACATCCCTGCACCCATTAGGCATGTAAAATGCCCTTGCACACAACTCTGGGCGTTCAGCGCCAGGTTGGTGCCCATTTTGGGCGTTCAACGCCCATTTGCTGCCATTTCTGGCGTTGAACGCCAGAACCATGCTTGTTCTGGGCGTTCAGCGCCAGGATGCTGCCCATTTTGGGCGTTCAGTGCCAGAACCATGCTCTGTTCTGGCGTTTGAACGCCAGACAGATGCTCCTGCAGGGTGTGATTTTTCTTCTGCTGTTTTTGATTCCGTTTTTGATTTTTTTTTTTTTTTTTGT
Organism: Arachis hypogaea; assembly: GCF_003086295.3. Taxonomy (NCBI): domain Eukaryota; kingdom Viridiplantae; phylum Streptophyta; class Magnoliopsida; order Fabales; family Fabaceae; genus Arachis; species Arachis hypogaea. Next base: position 72,993,391 of record NC_092048.1, on the reverse strand, counting down.
TTATTTTGTGACTCCACATGATCATGAACCTATAAAGACATGAAAAACAAGAATAATAGAGTTAGATAAATAAACATTGGGTTACCTCCCAACAAGCACTTATTTAATGTCAATAGCTTGACAGTGGGCTCTCATGGAGCCTCCCAGATGTTCAGAGCATTGTTGAGACTCTCCAACACCAAACTTAGATTTTGGATATGGGAGTTCAACACCAAACTTAGAGTTTGGTTGTGGCCTCCCAACACCAAACTTAGAGTTTGACTGTGGGGGCTTGGGTTGACTCTGCTTTGAGAGAAGCTTTTCATGCTTCCTCTCCATGGTTGCAGAGGGAGATCCTTGAGTTTTAAACACAAGGGAGTCCTCATTCCATTGAAGGACTAGTTCACCTCTGTCAACATCAATCACAGCTTTTGCTGTGGCCAGGAAAGGTCTTCCTAGGATGATGGATTCATCCTCTTCCTTTCCAGTATCCAGGACTATGATATCAGCAGGGATGTAAAGGCCTTCAACCTTTACTAACACGTCCTCTACTTGTCCATATGCCTGTTTTCTTGAATTGTCTGCCATCTCTAATGAGATTTTAGCAGCTTGCACCCTATAGATTCCCAGTTTCTCTATTACAGAGAGGGACATGAGGTTTATTCCTGAACCAAGGTCACACAGAGCCTTAAAGAGCATGGTGCCTATGGTACAAGGTATTATGAACTTTTCAGGATCCTGTCTCTTCTGAGGCAATGTCAGTTGATCCAGATCACTTAGTTTATTGATGAACAAGGGAGGTTCAACTTCCCAAGTATCAATGCCAAATAATTTGGCATTTAGCTTCATGATTGCACCAAGAAACTTGGCAGTTTGCTCTTCAGTAACATCCTCATTCTCTTCAGAAGAGGAGTACTCATCAGAGCTCATGAAGGGCATAAGGAGGTTCAGTGGAATTTCTATGGTCTCTAGATGAGCCTCAGAGTCCTTTGGTTCCTCAGAGGGAAGCTCCTTATTGGTCACTGGACGTCCCAGGAGGTCTTTCTCCTTGAGATTCACGTCCTCCTCTCCCTCATTGGGTTTGGCCATTTTGCTTATGTCAATGGCCTTTCACTCTCCTTTTGGATTCTCTTCTGTATTGCTTGGGAGAGTACTGGGAGGGATTTCAGTGATCCTTTTACTCAGCTGGCCCACTTGTGCTTCCAAATTTCTAATGGAAGACCTTGTTTCATTCATGAAACTTACAGTGGCCTTGGATAGATCAGAGACTAAGTTTGCTAAGCTAGATGGATTCTGCTCAGAATTCTCTGTCTGTTGCTGAGTGGATGATGGAAAAGGCTTGCTATTGCTAAACCTGTTTCTTCCACCATTATTAAAGCCTTGTTGAGGCTTTTGATCCTTCCATGAGAAATTTGGATGATTTCTCCATGATGGATTATAGGTGTTTCCATAAGGTTCACCTAAGTAATTCACCTCTGCTATTGCAGGGTTCTCAGGATCATAAGCTTCTTCTGCATAAGAAGCTTCTTGAGTACTGTTGGATGCGACTTGCATTCCATTCAGACTCTGAGAAATCATATTGACTTGCTGAGTCAATATTTTGTTCTGAGCCAATATGGCATTCAGAGTATCAACTTCAAGAACTCCCTTCTTCATAGGCGTCCCATTACTCACAGGATTCCTTTCAGAAGTGTACATAAACTGGTTATTAGCAACCATGTCAATGAGTTCTTGAGCTTCTGCAGGCGTTTTCTTTAGGTGAATGGATCCACCTACAGAAGTATCCAATGATATCTTAGCTAATTCAGATAAACCATCATAGAATATATCTAGGATGGTCCATTCTGAAAGCATGTCAGAAGGACACTTTTTGGTCAACTGTTTGTATCTTTTCCAAGCTTCATAGAGGGATTCACCATCTTTTTGTTTGAAGGTTTGAACATCCACTCTAAGCTTGCTCAGCTTTTGAGGAGGAAAGAACTTGGCTAAGAAAGCCGTGACCAGCTTATCCCAAGAGTTCAGGCTATCTTTAGGTTGAGAGTCCAACCATATTCTAGCTCTGTCTCTTATAGCAAATGGGAAAAGCATGAGCCTGTAGACTTCAGGATCTACTCCATTAGTCTTAACAGTATCACAGATCTGCAAAAATTTAGTTAAGAACTGAAAAGGATCTTCAGATGGAAGTCCATGAAACTTGCAGTTCTGCTGCATCAGAGAAACTAATTGAGGTTTCAGCTCAAAATTGTTTGCTCCAATGGCAGGAATGGAGATGCTTCTTCCATGTAAATTGGAATTAGGTGCAGTAAAGTCACCAAGCATTCTCCTCGCATTATTATTATTTTCAGCTGCCATCTTCTTTTCCTGTTTGATAATTTCTGACAGGTGCTTGCTGGTATGTTGTAATTCAACTTCTCTTAGTTTCCTCTTCAGAGTCCTTTCAGGTTCTGGATCTGCTTCAACAAGAATATTCTTGTCCTTGCTCCTGCTCATATGACAAAGAAGAGGGCACAGAAAAATAATAATAATAGAGATCCTCTTTTTTTTTTGAGTGAGGGAGAGATGTTAGTAGATGAATAAACAAATAGAAGGAGATGAGAGAGGGAAAATTTCGAAAATAATTTTTGAAAAAGAGTTAGTGATTTTTGAAAATAATTTTTGAAAAAGGTTAGTAATTTTCAAAAATTTTTAAATCAAAGATTAAAATAATTAATAAAAAAAAGAAATTTTGAAAAAGGGGGGATATATTTTCAAAAATTAGAGAGAGAGAGAGTTAGTTAGGTAGTTTTGAAAAAGATAAGAAACAAACAAAAAGTTAGTTAGTTAGTTGAAACAAATTTTGAAAATCAATTTTGAGAAGATAAGAAGATAGGAAGTTAGAAAAGATATTTTGAAAATCAACTTTTTGAAAAAGATAAGATAAGAAGATATTTTTTTGAAAAGATATGATTGAAATTAGTTTTGAAAAAGATTTGATTTTAAAAATTACAATTAATGACTTGATTCACAGGAAATCACAAGATATGATTCTAGAACTCAAAGTTTGAACCTTTCTTAACAAGTAAGTAACAAACTTGAAATTTTTGAATCAAAACATTAATTGATTATGTTATTTTTGAAAATTTGATATAAAAATAAGAAAAAAATTTTTGAAAAATATTTTTAGAATTTTCGAAAATAACTAAGAAATTTGAAAAAGATTTTATTTTTGAAAAAGATTTTGAAAAAGATAAGATTTTCAAATTGAAGATTAGATTTGACTCATAAGAAACAACTTGATTTTAAAAATTTTTGAAAAAGTCAATCCAAATTTTCGAATTTGATGAGAGAAAAAGGGAAAGATATTTTTTTTATTTTTGAATTTTTTAATGATGAGAGAGAAAAACAAGAAAAATGATGCAATGCATGAAATTTTTAGATTAAAACAATGAATGCATGCAAGAATGCTATGAATGTCAAGATGAACACCAAGAACACTTTGAATGTCAAGATGAACACCAAGAACATATTTTTGAAAAATTTTTAATGCAAGGAAAACATGCAAGACACCAAACTTAGAATTCTTTAATGCTTAGAAACTAAGAATTCAAGAATGCATATGAAAAACAAGAAAAGACACAAAACATGCAAATGCAAAGATCAAACAAGAAGACTTACCAAGAACAACTTGAAGATCATGAAGAACACTATGAATGCATGAGAATTTTCGAAAAATGCAAGATGCACATGCAATTGACACCAAACTTATAACATGACTCAAGACTCAAACAAGAAACACAAAATATTTTTGATTTTTATGATTTTCTAAATTTTTTTTTTGAAAATTATTTGAAAAAACAAAAATAAGGATTTCAAAATCTTTAATATGAATTCCAGGAATCTTGTGCTCTTCAGTCCAAAGCTCCAATCAAAGGGTCAGACATGGCTTAATAGCCATTCAAGCTTTAGAATGGATTTACATCCATTGAGGTGATTAGTTGAAGACCAATCCCAAAGGATTTTGGGTATGGCTTTTCAGCCAGATAGGATTCAACAAGTTACCATGAAACTCTAGAATTCATTCTTGAAGGTTTTGAAGCCATAGAATAATTTATTTTTGAAAACATTTTTATTTTAAATATTTTTTTTTTCGAAAACAAAGGAGAAAATTTTGAAAGATTTTTGAAAATTTTTTGAAAAGAAAACAAAAAGAAAATTTACCTAATCTGAGCAACAAGATGAACCGTCAGTTGTCCAAACTCGAACAATCCCCGGTAACGGCGCCAAAAACTTGGTGCGCAGAAATTGTGATTACACTTTGATTATGTAAAATTCATCGCTCTTTCTTTCCCTGGTAATGGCGCCAAAAACATGATGCCAATACCATGGTTCACAACTTCGCACAACTAACCAGCAAGTGCACTGGGTCGTCCAAGTAATACCTTACGTGAGTAAGGGTCGAATCCCACGGAGATTGTCGGTATGAAGCAAGCTATGGTCACCTTGTAAATCTCAGTCAGGCGGATATCAAATGGTTATGGAGTTTTCGAAAATAATATAATAAAATATGGATAGAAATACTTATGTAATTCATTGGTGAGAATTTTAGATAAGCGAATGGAGATGCTTTCGTTCCTCTGAACCTCTGCTTTCCTGCTGTCTTCATCCAGTCAGTCTTACTCCTTTCCATGGCTGGCTTTATGTGATACATCACCATTGTCAATGGCTACTTTCGGTCATCTCTCGGGAAAATGATCCAATGCCCTGTCACGGCACGGCTAATCGTCTGGAGGCATCACCCTTGTCAATGGCTTCATCTTATCCTCTCAGTGAAAATGGTCAACGCACCCTGTCACGGCACGGCTATTCATCTGTCGGTTCTCGATCATGCTGGAATAGGATTTACTATCCTTTTGCGTCTGTCACTAACGCCCCGCAATCGCGAGTTTGGAGCTCGTCACAGTCATTCATTCATTGAATCCTACTCGGAATACCACAGACAAGGTTTAGACCTTCCGGATTCTCTTGAATGCCGCCATCATTCTAGCTTACACCACGAAGATTCTGGTTAGGAGATCTAAGAGATACTCATTCAGTCTAAGGTAGAACGGAAGTGGTTGTCAGGCACGCGTTCATAGGGAATGATGATGATTGTCACGTTCATCACATTCAGATTGAAGTACGAATGAATATCTTAGAAGCGAAACAAGATGAATTGAATAGAAAACAGTAGTACTTTGCATTAATCTTTGAGGAACAGCAGAGCTCCACACCTTAATCTATGGAGTGTAGAAATTCTACCGTTAAAAATACATAAGTGAAAGTCCAGGCATGGCCGAGAGGCCAGCCCTCAAACGTGATCTAAGATAGCATACAACTGATCAAAGATGTCTAATACAATAGTGAAAGGTCCTATTTATAATAAACTAGTCACTAGGGTTTACAAAAATAAGTAATTGATGCATAAATCCACTTCCGGGGCCCACTTGGTGTGTACTTGGGCTGAGCTTTAACTTTCCACGTGCAGAGGCCATTTGTGGAGTTGAACGCCAGGTTTGGATCCATTTCTGGCGTTCAACTCTGGTTTTTGATCCATTTCTGGCGCTGGACGCCAGATTTGGGTAGAAAGCTGGCGTTGAACGCCAGTTTACATCGTCTATTCTTGGCCAAAGTATGGACTATTATATATTGCTGGAAAGCCCTGGCTGTCTACTTTCCAACACAATTGAAAGCGCGCCATTTTGAGTTCTGTAGCTCCAGAAAATTTACTTTGAGTGCATGGAGGTCAGAATCCAACAGCATCAGTAGTCCTTCTTCAACCTCTGAATCTGATTTTTGCTCAGGTCCCTCAATTTCAGCCAGAAAATACCTGAAATCATAGAAAAATACACAAACTCATAGTAAAGTCCAGAAATGTGAATTTAACATAAAATCTATTAAAAACATCCCTAAAAGTAACTAGATTCTACTAAAAACATACTAAAAACAATGCCAAAAAGCGTATAAATTATCCGCTCATCAGTGCTCGGTAAGGTTGATTTTGCTGCCTATTGTTGTTATTATTCTACCTCTGATTTCCCTGATTATTTCTGCCTCCCCTGTTATTGTTGTCCCTCCAATTCTGGTTTGAATTGTCCTGCCATCCATGGTTATTATTTCCACTTTAATTGTACCATTGGTTGGGGCGGTCATAGAAGTTGTGAGTGGATGCCACCATGTTGTCTTCTTGTTGGAGCTGCGGGCACTCATCAGTGTAATGGCTGTAATCAGCACAAATTCCGCAAATTCTTTGTGGGACTAGTTGTTGGTTTTGCTGCGGTTGAGTTTGCTGAGCTTGTTGATTCAACTGCATTTGCTTCAGCAGGTTGGTCATCTCACAGATGCTTTGAGTTAGAGCAGCAGTCTCTCTGCCAGAAGATACTTCTGCAACGGCTTTTGAACGGCCTTGCTTCTATCTGTGGTTCCGAGTAGATTCAGCTAAATCACTGATCAATTGCCAAGCTTCATCAGTGGTCTTGTACTTCTTCATAGACCCATTGCTGGCACTCTCCAATGTGGTCTTATCTTGGGGCCTCATACCTTGTGTGATATAGCTGAGTAGCATGATCTTGTCAATCATGTGGTGGGGGCATGCTTCCAGAAGATTATTGAAGTGCTCCCAGTATTCAAAGAGAGTCTCATTGTCATCCTGAACAATTGTAGAGATATCCTTCCTCAGTTTATCAGTAACTTCAGATGGAAAGAATTTCTCCAGAAACTCCTTTCTGAGTGTATCCCAGTTGGATACATTTGCTATAGGTTGAGTGTAGTACCACTCTCTTGCTTTTCCCTCAAGAGAGAACGGAAAAGCTTTCAGCAGAATTGAAGTTTCATCAGTGCCATCACGCCTGACAGTAGAACAGGCTGCCTGGAAATCTCTCAAGTGCTTGATAGGCTCTTGAGCAGGTAGGCCATGAAACTTGGGCATCAAATTTAACAGTGCGGTCTTTATTTCAAAATCTGTAGCTACCGCTGAATGATGCGCTTAAAACGGTTGCATTGCAAAATCAGGAGCTCCTTCCTCCTGAATGGTAACTCTTCTAGCTGCCATGTTTTCTGCACGTAAAACAACCGAATCAGTAGAACGGGGGCTGGTTTCTTCCTCAGATTCACTTTCAGATCCGCCCTCAGAGCGGGCTAACCTACGCTGTTCTCGCCTTATTCGTGAAATAGTCCTTTCAATTTCAGGATCGAATATTAGCAAGCGTGGATCAGGAAGTGAACGCGTCATTTGACGGAAGAAACATGCAGCTCATAGTAGCAAAATTAAATAAAATGCAAATAAATAAATTCTAATTAATAAAATTAGCACTCTATTGCAACTCCCTGGAAACGGCGCCAAAAATTGATGGGAAGCAGAAGCTGATGAATTAAAAAATTATTAAAATTGATACGTTGCAAGTATAGTTCTTAATTCACCGAAAATCTGCCTATCAATTTAGAAATGTGTCACAAAGAGTTTAAATCAAAATTACTGGGAGTTTTAAGTCCCAGGTCGTCTCCCAACGAGTTGCAGAGAAGGGTGCTATCTTATTAATCAGAGGTTCGAAGAAGTTGAGGTAAGTAAATTGGAATGTAAACTGAGGAAAATTAAATGATATGAATAAAAGCCTTGACTGGGAATTGATTAGTTAGAATCTCTATCATTGATGGATTGATTTTTAAGATTGATTTATAATTAACGGTTACTCTGTTTAGTTATCCTTTACTAGGTAAGGGAAAGTCAAACAAGTTGGATTACTAGATCCGTTCATGAGTTACAACCCACTTAGTTCAAAGGGATTAGCGTTGGTGACAGGATAGCAATTCAACAATTAACCCAATTACAAATTTTCTTTCAATCCTTCCAACTCAAGAGTTCCTTTTCAATCAATTCCCCATCAAGTAATGAAACTACTCACGCATTGTAAATAATAAATCCATAACACATAAAAGGGAATTAAAAGAAGACATGATTATTGGAATTGAAATTGAATTAAAAAGAAATAATCCTTGCATTAATTAATCATAAAAGTATCTGAATGACAAAATTGAACATAACAAAGAACATGGAAGAATAAAACCAAGTTAAGCGAACAAACTAGAATGATGAAGTCTTGATGAGGAAATAACTCTTCTCAATGTTCCAATGCTAAGACCAATTGAAAATTAAAATTCTAAAAACTAGAGAGAAAAAAACCTAAGAGAGTGAAAAACTAGATCTAAAACTATTGAATGAATGTGTGTATTGTTTCTGCATATTCTCTGACTCTAGTCTGCTGTTCCGGGCCGAAAACTAGGCCGAAATAAGGTCCAAAAATCGCCCCCAGCGAATTCTGCAGATTATGCAGATCGCACATGTCACACGATCGCGTCGTCCATGCGGACGCGTCGCTTGCGCTTTTTCCTCTCCACGCGTTCGCATCGTCCACGCTACCGCGTCGCTTGCGCTTTCCAATCCGCGCGGCCGCGCAAGCCATGCGGCCGCGTCACTGTGAATTGCGCTCCTTCGCGCGGTCGCGTGAGCCATGCGACCGCGTCACTTCTCGCTGGTTATCTCTTCAAATTCTTGTGTTCCTTCCATTTTTGCTAGCTTCCTCTCCAATCTCCATCTCATTCATGCCCTATAAAGCCTGAAACACTTGACACACAGATCACGGCATCGAATGGAATAAAGGAGAATTAAAATTAAATAATTAAAGTCTCTAGGAAGCAATTTTCAAACATGTACTAAATTTAGGAAGGAAATCTAAATGCATGCTAAATTGATGAATAAGTGGGTAAGGATCATGACAAAACCACACAATTAAACACAATATAAACTATAAAATAGTGGTTTATCAACGCTTTCTTTCTCTCTTCTAGGCCATTCTTGCCTTGTAAACTCTGAAATCACTTAACAAATACATCACGGTATCGAATGATAATAAATGAGGATCAAAATATGGCAATTTTAAGGCAAAAGAAGCATGTTTTCCATCATGAAGCAATATTAGGAAGAGAACACAAAACCATGCAATTCTTATGAATAGGTGCGGAAAATATTGACAAAACCCCTCAAATTCTACACAATATAAACCACAAAATTGGGGTTTATCAAACCTCCCCACACTTAAACCAAGCATGTCCTCATGCTAAAAATAAAAAGACCAAAGACCATGGTGAGAAAGGGTTCATGAAGCGCAAATCACCTAAATGAATGCATGCAACTAAATGACTAATGTAAAGGCATCTACCTACTTGGTCAAGGGTAAATCTGTCCTCCAAGAACACATATGAGCATATAGGGTGAAAATGACATGTAGTCCATAAATTCTACCAATTTGAGCATCAATATGAAGTGCATGTAACTTGCTAGACGAACGCTTGTGAAATCCAGGAACAAGGAGTTGAGCATCGAACCCTCACCGGAAGTGTATCCGCTCTATTCGCTTAAGTGTATAGGGTTCGCCACTTAATCCTTTCCTAATCATGCTTTCCAAGATTTGTCTTTCATCTAACAATCAACAGTTACTCAATGCATGCATACAAGTATCATGAGGTCTTATTCATAGGTTGTAACGGGGCTAGGGTGAAGGTAGGGATGTATATAGTCAAGTGAGCTTAAAATTTGAATCCTGATTAACCTAAGATCTCACTAAACACATAAAACAACCTATATAATTCTACTGCAATACCTAGCTACCCGTGGGTTTAACTTTTTCACATACTCATGCATTCTTTTTAATTCACATCCCAATGCATTGTTATTTTTACCTTACCTTGGGGCATTTTTGTCCCCTTTTTATTGCTTTCTTTTTTCCATATTTTTGTTTCTTCTATTTTTCTATTTCTTTTTCTTACATTCTTTTTCTTTCATTCTCATATATATACACAAATTTTTTTTTCTTTGTTTGTCCCCTTTTTGGGGTTTCATGTACAAAAGTGTCAATGCATATGGTTCAATCATTCAATACATGAGTATGTTCCCAATCTCCAGAATTTTTAATTACAACTATAAAGACACACCCTTACATCTACCCAAGTTCCCAAGTACACCCTCCCATTTGAATGATACACACCCTTACTCACCTAAGCTAATCAAGGATCCAGATCCAGGGACATTCATTGTTTTTCACTTAGGGGTGTTGATGTGCTCCATTTAAGAACAAAAAGGGTTTATGATGGGCTCAAAATTGGTTAGCAATGGTAGATAAAAGGGTTAAGGCTGTTTGGAAAAGGTGAATATTGAAATGATGGCCTTAATCATGTAAATATATTCATACACAAAGTAATGGATATATAGAATCAGACAAAGCAAGGATTACAATCATAGAGAGAGAATATTACACACAAGAATGGAAAATAGTGGCTAGAAGATATAACCACTCAATAAGACTCAAAGCTCACATGCTTGTGTTCTTAGCTCAAACACTATGTTCCAAATTACATTCTTCAAGCAAGTTGATCGCAAAAGATTTTTTTTTCAAAATTAGTAGGGTACCCTGAAAGAACAGTTTCTTGGAAAAGAATTCGTCACCCTAACCAAGTAATCCTAACAAACAAGACAAATTAACTAAACATGCAAGGTGTCCTAATTAACAAAACAAAAGAGAAATAAATTCCATGGATGTTGAAAAGACGAGATTATTACCCATGGAGATCGTTTGAACGACCTCCCCACACTTTCAGAATTAGCACGGTCCTCTGTGCTACTAGCAAGGCGCAAGTGGTGGTTGGGTTTGGAACTTGCACTATCCCGTTCGCGAGTGCTTTCTTCACTTAAGTACGAGGTGGATGTGGAGATCTCCGGTTCTTCCACAGAAGGAGTCAAGCAACTCAAGAGCTTCTTTATGTAAGCATACCGGCGTTGGTTCCGCCGTTCATATCTATCTATCTTCTTGTGGAGGTCCTCAAGCTTTTGGTGGGAAGATCCTTGTGATGTAGAAGAAGTGGTAGGCATAACCAAGGGGGCAGCTATCTCAAGGGGTTTGTGTTCCACGGGGGGCTTGAGATATTTTTCAGTTGGGACCACATCACCCTCTACCGGAATCATCACTTTTCGATCCTTAGTTTCCCGGGGAACACTAGCAGTAGTAACTAGCTCCGTCACCAAGGCCGAGAAGGGTAGGTTACCCTTGGCATGAACATGACCCATGGCTTGGTGGATGAGGGGAGCAATGTTGACCGGCCGCTTTGTGAGTATACACCAAACTAGTATAGCTAGGTCCGCGGTGATCAAAGTCTCGTGAGTGCTTGGAAACACGTAATGAGATAAGATTTGGCTCCATGCTCGAGTCTCTACAGTCAGAAAATGCGCAAGAATGCCCTTGGGTCGGGGCCTGAGGCGTCCTCAGGTCCAAAATGTATCCGGTTCGGCAATGACCCAGTGTATAGCATCCCAATAAAAAATAACTCCGAAGGTATCACGCTGACGGAGGGCCTCTTGGTAACCATCAACCTCATTCGGTACGGGTGGGACTCGGAGAACCTCTTGAATAGCTTTCTCGAAAACTGGAACTTGCTTTCGGCACATGAAGATAGTTTGAAGAGAAGGTGAGAAGTAATTAGTGTAGAACTCTACCACCCACGAGAGATTAGCTTCTTGTGGTTTCCTCATGAGAAATCCCCATCCCCGTCGCTTAATGCGAGGTATGATAAACTGAACTACATGACCCGGAGGGTTAAGAAGGGGTTCAGAATGGTAATTCCGTGCAATCACGATGGGGAACATTAGCTCACAATAGCGGTTGGGAAACCTAGTGGAATCTCTCGCTGGGTTGTCCTTCTCTTAGTCATCAATCTTAATGATGCTACGCGCCTTGTTGGGGAGAGGTTTAGCCGTGGGTGCGTGGTGCGCTTTGGCGGTGGCTTTTGAGGTGCCCTTTTGGAAGGTGGCTTCTTCTGTGCTTTATCCTTGTCCTTCTTGATGGCCATCTGAAAAAGGTAAGGAAAAAGAAGATATTAATTTCAAAGAGACCACACTTGAATTACAACATGCTAGTAAGAAAGAGTGTCGCAAAAGAAAAGGTATCATGCAAACATGACAGCTGTAACATGCAAGCAAGACAATCAGTGAAAATGGAGCAATGCATTAGCATGGGATGCAAGAGTGAAAGAGGCATGCAAATGAGGCATGAGAGGAATAAACTCAACCATCGCTACTAACCCCAAATGACATATGCAAGAAAGATAGAAGCGTGAAGAATTCAAATATCCAATCTAGCTCCAAGATAATAAGGCATGTAAAAAGGGAATAAAGTGGAGTTAGAGAGGATTAGAATACAATTCTCGCAATATGACCTAATGAAGCAAGTCATGGGTATGCATATATGAGTGGTAAGAATGAAGTGCAATGAGAAGGCAAGCGTATTGATAGAAGAGCACCAAATTGAAAGCATAGTGTAAAATTGACTAAAAATGTGATAGGTGCAATTCGACAAACACTTGGCGTGCAATATCCAAACCATAAGCATAATGAGTAAATGCAAAGGTGCAATACCTCAAATTGAATACCCAACATCAAAATAACATCACATAATCACAACGAGTTTACAAGATAACAAATCAACCCATCAAAGCAAGAGGTAATAGCAAAATTCAACATCCATAGAAAATAGCAAAGTAAAAGATGGAAGCAAATAAACAAGAGAGAATTTAACAAAATGCAACTAAGAAAAGTAAGAGAAAATAAAGACATGCAATTAATAAAGAAAGACATAAAGTAAAAACAAAGAGAATGGAGAAGAATATGACCTTGGGAGGAGTAGAGAAGATGAAGTGCAAGTAAGAGAAAGGGAAAGAGGGAAGAGAGAGAGAGAAGAGGAGAGAGAAAATGGGACCGCCGAAAGTGGTCGTCACCGGTGGGTGAAGTGGCCGGTGGTGGTGGGCGAGAGAAATGGTGAAGAGGGAAGGAGAAGAAGAAAGTAGAAGAGAAAGAAAGGGAAGAAAGAAAGTTTGACGCAGGGCGCACTAGTCATTATCTGCGTCGCAAGATCGACACGTGCGCGCACACCACGCGTGCGCGTGGAATGAAGGAAAGAGAAGAGACGCGCGAGCGGTGGGGAAACAAGCGAGGAATGCGGAAGCGTCACAGCATGCGCAAGCGTGGAATGACTACGCGTTACGCGTAATGCTTGCGCAAGTCTCGGGTGTCAAGTACTGAGGGAATGCGTGCTGGGCGACCCATGCGTACGCGTCATGTACGGCACGCGTGGAATGGGCGATGGCAAAATGATGCGTGAGCGTCAAGTGCATGCACGCGTGACGAGGAGTTGCGCGTTGGGCGCAGTGCTTGCACAATGCTCGCGCAACTCTCGGGTCGAATGTACCAAGAATGGCAGGCAGACCAACAGATGTGTACGCGTGGTGTGCGCATACGCGTGGATAAGGTTGAGGGCAAGGGATGCACGGGCGAGCTTCGCACGTACGCGGGAAGATGCCTTTGCGCGTTTCGCACATTGATTGCACATTGGGCGCGCAACTCTCGGGTCAGATGCCCAGACTTGCAAAAATGCAAGGGACGCGCGCGCGTCCTGCACGCTTACGTTTGCATCCCCCTTTTTTTTATCTACAACATAGAGAGAGCTATTCTAACACATTCTTGGTAGGTATTCAAGCTAGATAGTTAACAAAAGACTCACAAATTCATGCACTATTCAAAATAAAGCATTTTCTCTAACTTCAAAAATTCACCCATACCAAGAGTAATGAAATCTATATGAATATCCTAACAATTCAACAAAATCCACAAAGCTAGCATTCCTAAGAAATCAACAACACTAAGAATCACAAAATTCACAAGAATCAAAAGCTAGAAGCAAGAAGGTATACACAAGGAAGATTTTACCACGGTAGGTTGTCTCCCACCTAGTACTTTTCTTTAACGTCCTTAAGTTGGACGGTCAGTCGCTTAAGCTTCTCCTCCTCTAGGTGAATCCACAAGCAGGAACACCTCTAGCTCCTTTGGAGACTTGTAGCCATGGTACTTCTTCACTCTATGTCCATTCACCTTGAAAGTTGCCTCGCTTCTAGGGTCAAACAATTCCACCACTCCATAGGGCTTTTACCTCCTTCACCTTGAAGGGTCCTTGGTGCGCAAAATTGTGATTCATACTTTTCACAACTCCGATGCAACTAACCAGTAAGTGCACTGGGTTGTCCAAGTAATACCTTACGTGAGTAAGGGTCGATCCCACAGAGATTGTCGGCTTGAAGCAAGCTATGGTCATCCTTGTAAATCTCAGTCAGGCAGATTCAAATGGTTACGAGGTTTTGATAATTAAAATATAAATAAAATATAAAATAAGATAGAAATACTTATGTAATTCATTGGTGGGAATTTCAGATAAGCATCTGGAGATGCTTTGTTGCTTCTGAACTTCTGCTTTCCTACTGCCTTCTTCCAATCATGCGTTACCTCCTTCCATGGCAAGCTGTATGATCCTCTCGGATGAAAACAAATCCATATGCGCTGTCACCGCACGGCTAATCATCTGTCGGTTCCCGCTAGTGTCGGAATAGGACCATTATCCTTTTGCACACTGTCACTGTGCCCAACATTTGCAAGTTTGAAGCTTGTCACAGTCATCCCTTCCCAGATCCTACTCGGAATACCACAGACAAGGTTTAGACTTTTCGGATCTCAGGAATGCTGCCAATGGTTCTAGCCTATATCACGAAGGTTCTAATCTCAGATTCAGATGCTCTGTTGTCAGGAGAGACGATGTGAATCGTGATTAGGGACCCAAGAGAATATACTCCTACTGTCGTCCAATGACTACGTTGAACATCATGTAGACCGCTTTGTGGTTGTCAGGCACGCGGATCTTGGCTAAGCGAGTAATGAAGATTGGATGATTGTCACGGGTCACCCCTTCATTTTGACTTAACTGAATTAAGAACAAGAGTATATCTTGGAGAAGAAGTAGGCGTGAATTGAAGGAAAAACAATAGTACTTGCATTAATTCATGAAGAACAGCAGAACTCCACACCTTAATCTATGTGGTGTAGAAACTCCCCGTAGAAAATACATAAATGAAAGGTCTAGGCATGGCCATGAGGCCAGCCCCCAAACGTGTACAATGTTCTATGATAGCATAAAAGTCTGAGGACTAAACGTCCAGAGATGTAAAATAAATCTCTAAAAGTAGTTTTTATACTAAACTAGTAACCTAGGGTTTACAGAAAATAAGTAACTAAGTGCAGATAATGCAGAAATCCACTTCCGGGGCCCACTTGGTGTGTGCTTGGGCTGAGCATTGAAGCTTTTTTGTGCTTAGGCTGTTCCTGGAGTTAAACGCCAGCTCTGGTGCCAGTTTGGGCGTTTTACGCCAGAATTTTTAGGCAGACTTTGAATGCCAGTTTGGGCAATCAAATCTCGGGCAAAGTGTGAACTATTATATATTGCTGGAAAGCCTAGGATGTCTACTTTCCAATGCAATTGAGAGTGTGGTTTGACGCGTCGCACATTATCTCGAATGGCTGCGTCCAGTTGGGGCCTCGCACAATCGGTGCCGTGGTAAGAACTCTCCTTAACTCCTCCAACGTACTCACACATGCACTGTCACACTCAAAGTACACATCTTTTTGGAGGAGGCGCGACAATGGCAAAGCAATCTTGCTGAAATCCTTGATAAAGCGCCTGTAAATTCCTGCATGCCCCAAAAAGGATCGGACTTCCCTCACAGGTGAGGGGTGAGGTAAATTGGTGATAACATCGACCTTGGCCGGGTCTACAGAAATGCCTTCATTAGATACTACATGTCCTAACACTATACCTTGTCTTACCATGAAGTGACATTTTTCAAAATTTAAGACAAGATTAATGTCAACACATCTAGCTAAGACTTTGGCCAAGTTCTCTAAGCAACTATCAAATGAAGTTCCATAAACACTGAAGTCATCCATAAAGACTTCCAGACAATTTTTCATCAGATCGAAAAAGACACTCGCCATACACCGCTAAAAAGTAGTAGGTGCATTGCATAGCCCAAATGACATCCTTTTGTAAGCAAAGGTGCCAAAGGTACAAGTGAATGTGGTCTTTTCCTGATCCTCAGGAGCAATGTGAATCTAGAAGTAACCAGTAAAGCCATCAAGAAAGCAATAATGAGATTTACCCACAAATCGGTCCAACATCTGATCAATAAAGGGCAACGGGTAGTGGTCCTTCCTTGTAGCGGCGTTCAACCTTCTATAATCGATGCACACCCGCCAAGCATTTTGCACTCTCTTGGTGACCACTTCACCATCATCCTTTTTAAACGCAGTGATGCCCGATTTCTTAGGAACAACCTGGACCGGATTCATCTATTCACTGTCAGAAATCGGATATATGATACATGCATCAAGTAGCCTAGTGACCTCCTTCTTCACCATGTCAAGGATGGTGGGGTTGAGCCTTCTTTGCGGTTGCCTAACTGGCCAAGCTCCCTCTTGGAGAAAGATACAATGCATGCACTTGCGGGGATCAATCCCCACAATATCGGCTAGGCTCCAACCAATTGCCTTCTTGTACTTTCTCAGAACATCTAGGAGCTTTCCTTCTTCTTCACTAGAAAGCTCACTAGCAATAATAACCGGAAACCTTTGGTTGTCCTCTAAGAAAGCATACTTCAAATGAGATGGAAGAGGCTTCAGTTCACTCTTTGCCTCAAGTTGAGGTTCTTTTTCGTCAAGCTCATGGAGTTTATTCTCAACAACTTTCTCTTGTTCACACTCTTGGTCATCCGTCTCTTCAACAATAGGGTAGCACAACTTGTTGTGGTCTTCTCTTCGCACCTCCACTACCACCTCATCGATTACATCACATCAGAGAATGGAATGCTCTTCGGGAGGGTGTTTCATGGCTTCTTCGGAATTGAACTTGATAGTCTTGTCTCCGACCTCGAAAGAATATGTGCCAGTGAAGGCATCTAGCTTGAATTTAGAGGTCTTAAGGAAGGGTCTACCAAGTAGAACGGAGGAGGCGCTTCTATTCTCTATTGGGGGCATTTCAAGGATGTAAAAGTCAACTAGAAATACCAAATCCTTGATTTCCACGAGTACATCTTCTGCTATTCCCATCACAATGATCACATTTTTATCGGCTAAGGCAAATTTCGCCGCCGACTTCTTTAATAGAGCCAAGTTCAACCGCATAAAGATAGAAAGTAGCATGATGCTTACGCAAGCCCCTAGATCACACATACAATCATGAAAAGTATGCCCACTAATACGACAAGACACCAAACAGAGTCCAGGGTCACCACACTTTTCTGGAATAGGCTTCATTAAGGAAGAAATTGAACTACCCAAGGATAATGTCTCCAACTCTCCTATCCTATCCTTGTGTGTATACAAGTCCTTCAAAAATTTTGCATACTTCGAAATTTGTTGAATAGCATCAAGAAGTGGTATGGTTACCTCAACCTTCTTAAACACTTGGAGCATATTTAAGTTAAACTCCGGAGTCTTCTTTGCTTTCTTCACTATTGAAGGGAATGGGATAGGAATGGATTTGTCCACTATGGCTTTCCTCTTGGGTTCCTTGAGGCTTGCTTCTTCTTCCCCATGCCTTTTGTCTACCTCCTCCTCTTCATGTGGAGCTTCAACAACCACTTCTTCCTCATGAATGTCTTCCATGACCCTAGGAGGTATCTCCTCCAATGTAGTTCCCGACTGTAGAGTGATTACGTTGAAACCGCCCTTTGGTTTTGAAAGGGGTTGGAATGGAAGATTAGAAGAGCTTGAAGGTTGGTTGGTGTTGTTGTTTGAGGAGGACATGGACAACTTTGAAATCATGTCGGTGAGATTAGCCAATTGAGCACTCATGGCACTAAATTGAGCCTTGTTGTTCTCATCTTGTTTCTCCATAGTAGCTCTAAGTTCATCAACTTGATTGGTGGAAGATGAAGAGGCTTGGTTGGAGTGTTGTCTTTGATGTGGTGCTTGATATTTGGTGTAGTTATTTTGGTTTTGGTTGTGATGATTTTGGTTGGCTTGGTGGTTGTTGTTATTATGGTGGTATTGGGATGAGGATTGGTGATTGTTGTTGTAGTGAAAAGAAGAGTTATTCCATCTTTGATTTTGATTGCCCCTTGTGCATTATCCCTCCACCCTTGATTATGATTATTACCATGAGGGTAGTTGTTCTGGCCTTAAGAAGGGTAGGTGGTGCACGAAATTGTGATCTCTGGTAATGGCTTCTTAGACCAGATACTCTGATCTAGTTTTACAGTCTGTCACAACTTCGATACAACTAACCAGCAAGTGCACTGGGTCATCCAAGTAATACCTTACGTGAGTAAGGGTCGAATCCCACGGAGATTGTTGGTATGAAGCAAGCTATGGTCACCTTGTAAATCTCAGTTAGGCGGATATAAAACAGTTATGTGGTTTTCGAATTATAAATAATAGAATAGGGATAGAGGTACTTATGTAAATCATTGGTGAGAATTTCAGATAAGCGTATGGAGATGCATTCGTTCCTCTGAATCTCTGCTTTCCTGCTATCTTCATCCAATCAGTCTTACTCCTTTCCATGGCTGGCTTTATGCAAGGGCATCACCGTTGTCAGTGGCTACATCCCCTCCTTTTAGTGAATAATATGCTCACGCACCCTGTCACGGCACGGCTATTCATCTGTCGGTTCCCGATCATGCTGGAATAGGATTCACCCTCCTTTTGCGTCTGTCACTAACGCCCAGCACTCGCGAGTTTGAAGCTCGTCACAGTCATTCAATCATTGAATCCTACTCAGAATACCACAGACAAGGTTTAGACCTTCCGGATTCTCTTGAATGCCGCCATCATTCTAGCTTACACCACGAAGATTCCGGTTAGGAGATCTAAGAGATATTCATTCTAGCTTATTTCATGTAGAACGGAAGTGTTTGTCAGGCACGTGTTCATAGGGGAGATGGTGATGAGCGTCACACATAATCATCACCTTCATCACGTTCTTGGGTGCGAATGGATATCTTAGAAGCGAAATAAGATGAATTGAATAGAAAACAGTAGTACTTGCATTAATCTTTGAGGAACAGCAGAGCTCCACACCTTAATCTATGGAGTGTAGAAACTCTACCGTTAAAAATACATAAGTGAAGGTCCAGGCATGGCCGAGATGGCCAGCCCCCTAAAACGTGATGAAAGGATCATAAGGTAATCCAAAGATGCCTAATACAATAGTAAGAGGTCCTATTTATAATAAACTAGCTACTAGGGTTTACATGAGTAAGTATTTGATGTATAAATCCACTTCCGGGGCCCACTTGGTGTGTGTTTGGACTGAGCTTAAGTGTTGCACGTGCAGAGGCCAATTGTGGAGTTGAACGCCAGTTTTTGTGCCAGTTTGGGCGTTCAACTCTGGTTTTGGATCCTTTTCTGGCGCTGGACGCCAGATTTGGGTAGAAAGCTGGCGTTGAACGCCAGTTTACGTCGTCAATTCTTGGCCAAAGTATGGACTATTATATATTGCTGGAAAGCCCTGGATGTCTACTTTCCAACGCAATTGGAAGCGCGCCATTTCGAGTTCTGTAGCTCCAGGAAATCCACTTTGAGTGCAGGGAGTTCAGAATCCAACAGCATCAGCAGTCCTTTTTCAACCTCTGAATCTGATTTCTGCTCAAGTCCCTCAATTTCAGCTAGAAAATACCTGAAATCACAGAAAAACACACAAACTCATAGTAAAGTCCAGAAATGTGAATTTAACACAAAATCTATTAAAAACATCCCTAAAAGTAACTAGATCCTACTAAAAACATACTAAAAATAATGTCAAAAAGCGTATAAATTATCCGCTCATCACAACACCAAACTTAAATTGTTGCTTGTCCCCAAGCAACTGAAAATCAAAATAGGATAAAAAGAATAGAATATACTATAAATTCTAAACTATCAATGAAACAGAGCTTCAATCATATGAGCGGGACTTATAGCTTTTTGCCTCTTGAATAGTTTTGGCATCTCACTTTATCCATTGAGGTTCAGAATGATTGGCATCTATAGGAACTTCAGATTTCGAATAGTGTTATTGACTCTCTTAGTTCAGTATGATGATTCTTGAACACAACTTATTTATGAGTCTTGGCCGTGGCCCTAAGCATTTTGTTTTCCAGTATTACCACCGGATACATAAATGCCACAGACGCATAATTGGGTGAACCTTTTCAGATTGTGACTCAGCTTTGCTAAAGTCCCCAATTAGAGGTGTCCAGGGTTCTTAAGCACACTCTTTTTTTTTTTTTTTGCTTTGGACCTTGACTTTAACCGCTCAGTCTCAAGTTTTCACTTGACACCTACACGCCACAAGCACATGGTTAGGGACAGCTTGGTTTAGCCGCTTAGACCAGGATTTTATTCCGTTAGGCCCTCCTATCCACTGATGCTCAAAGCCTTGGGATCCTTTTTAATTGCCCTTGCCTTTTGGTTTTAAGGGTTATTGGCTTTTTGCTCTTGCCTCTTGGTTTTAAGAGCTTTGGCTTTTTCTGCTTGCTTTTTCTTTTTCTTTCTATTTTTTTTTTCGCCTATTTTTTTTTCTGCAAGCTTTGTTCTTTGCTGCTTTTTCTTGCTTCAAGAATCATTTTTATGATTTTTCAGATTATCAAATAACATGTCTCCTAGTCATCATTCTTTCAAGAGCCAACATATTTAACATTCTTAAACAACAACTTCAAAAGACATATGCACTGTTCAAGCATACATTCAGAAAACAAGAAGCATTGTCACCACATCAATATAATTAATCTAAGTTCAAGGATAAATTCTAAACTCATGTACTTCTTGTTCTTTTGAATTAAAACATTTTTCATTTAAGAGAGATGATGGATTCATAGGACATTTATAACTTTAAGACAAAGTTACTAACTACTAATGATCATGTAATGAAGACACAAACATAGATAAGCACATAACATAGAAAACGAAAAGCAGAAGAATTAAGAACAAGGAATGAATCCACCTTAGTGATGGTGGCATTTCCTTCTTGAGGAATCAATGATGTCCTTGAGCTCTTCTATGTCTCTTCCTTGCCTTTGTTGCTCCTCCTTCAGTGCTTTTAGATCTTCTCTGATTTCATGAAGGATGATGGAGTGCTCTTGATGTTCCACCCTTAGTTGCTTCCAATAATTGTGTGGAAGAAAATGTATCCCTTGAGGTATCTCAGGGATCTCTTGATTTGCAGTCAAATGTTCTACCACTGAGCTATAGACCCTTGATGGAAGCTTTTGTCTTCCCTTTCCTCTTTCTAGAGGTTTCTCTGGCCTTAGGTGCCATCAATGGTTATGGAAAAAACAAAAAAGCTATGCTTTTACCACACCAAACTTAGAATGTTGCTCGCCCTCGAGCAAAAGAAGAAAGAATAGAAGAATAAGAAGAAGATATGGAGGAGATGGATGGGAGTGTGTATTCGGCCATATGGGTGGGATTGGGTGGGAGAGAGATGTTGAATTTTTGAAGGTAGTGGGTGTATGGATGTGAGTGGTAAATGAAAAAAAGAAGGGATGATCATGAATGGAAAGAGAGATGATGAGGTAGGTGGGAATCCTGTGGGGTCCACAGATCCTGAGATGATCCTGTGGGGTCCACAGATCCTGAGGTGTCAAGGCATTTACATCCCTGCACCAATTTAGGCATGTAAAATGCCCTTGCACACAACTCTGGGTGTTCAGCGCCAGGTTGGTGCCCATTTTGGGCGTTCAACGCCCATTTGCTACCATTTCTGGCGTTGAACGCCAGAACCATGCTTGTTCTGGGCGTTCAGCGCCAGGATGTTGCCCATTCTGGGCGTTCAGCGCCAGAACCATGCTCTGTTCTGGCGTTTGAACGCCAGGCAGATGCTCCTCCAGGGTGTGATTTTTCTTCTGCTGTTTTTGATTCCGTTTTCAATTTTTATATTTATTTTGTGACTCCACATGATCATGAACCTAAGAAAACATGAAAAACAATAAAAATAAGAATTAGATAAACATTGGGTTGCCTCCCAACAAGCGCTTCTTTAATGTCAATAGCTTGACAGTGGGCTCTCATGGAGTCTCACAGATGTGCAGAGCTTTGTTGAGACTTTCCAACACCAAACTTAGAGTTTGGATAAGGGAGTTCAACACCAAACTTAGAGTTTGGTTGTGGCCTCCCAACACCAAACTTAGAGTTTGACTGTGGGGGCTCTGGTTGACTCTGCTTGGAGAGAAGCTTTTTCTGCTTCCTCTCCATGGTTGCAGAGGGAGATCCTTGAGTTTTAAACACAAGGGAGTTCTCATTCCATTGAATGACTATTTCACCTCTGTCAACATCAATCACAGCTCTTGCTGTGGCCAGGAAAGGTCTTCCTAGGATGATGGATTCATCCTCTTCCTTTCCAGTATCCAGGACTATGAAATCAGCAGGGATGTAAAGGCCCTCAACCTTTACTAAAACGTCCTCTACTTGTCCATATGCCTGTTTTCTTGAGCTGTCTGCCATCTCTAATGAGATTTTAGCAGCTTGCACCCCATAGATTCCCAGTTTCTCTATTACAGAGAGGGGCATGAGGTTTATACCTGAACCAAGGTCACACAGAGCTTTAAAGATCATGGTGCCTATGGTACAAGGTAATATGAACTTTCCAGGATCCTGTCTCTTCTGAGGCAATGTCAGTTGATCCAGATCACTTAGTTCATTGATGAACAAGGGAGGTTCAACTTCCCAAGCATCAATGCCAAACAATTTGGCATTCAGCTTCATGATTGCACCAAGAAACTTGGCAGTTTGCTCTTCAGTGATATCCTCATTTTCTTCAGAAGAGGAATACTCATCAGAGCTCATGAAGGGCATAAGGAGGGTTAATGGAATCTCTATGGTCTCTAGATGAGTCTCAGATTCCTTTGGTTCCTCAGAGGGAAGCTCCTTATTGATCACTGGACGTCCCAGGAGGTCTTCCTCCTTGGGATTCACGTCCTCTCATCTCCTCACAGGTTCGGCCATGGCGCTTATGTCAATGGCCTTGCACTCTCCTTTTGGGTTCTCTTCTGTATTGCTTGGGAGAGTACTAGGAGGGATTTCAGTGATCCTTTTACTCAGCTGGCCCACTTGTGCTTCCAGATTTCTAATGGAAGACCTTGTTTCATTCATGAAACTTACAGTGGCCTTAGATAGATCAGAGACTAGATTTGCTAAATTAGAAGCATTTTGTTCAGAGTTCTCTGTCTGTTGCTGAGTTGATGATGGAAAAGGTTTGCTATTGCTAAACCTGTTTCTTCCACCATTATTAAAGCCTTGATGGGGCTTTTGATCCTTCCATGAGAAATTTGGATGATTTCTCCATGTTGAGTTATAGGTGTTTCCATAAGGTTCACCTAAGTAGTTCACCTCAGGATCATAGGCTTCTTCTTCAGAAGATGCCTCTTGAGTACTGTTGGATGCAGCTTGCATTCCATGCAGACTCTGAGAGATCATATTGACTTGCTGAGTCAATATTTTATTCTGAGCCAATATGGCATTCAGAGTATCAACTTCAAGAACACCCTTTTTCATAGGCGTCCCATTACTCACAGGATTCCTTTCAGAAGTGTACATGAACTGGTTATTAGCAACCATGTCAATGAGTTCTTGAGCTTCTGCAGGCGTTTTCTTTAGGTGAATGGATCCACCTGCAGAAGTGTCCAGTGACATCTTTGATAGCTCAGATAAACCATCATAGAATATATCCAGGATGGTCCATTCTGAGAGCATGTCAGAAGGACACTTTTTGGTCAACTGTTTGTATCTTTCCCAAGCTTCATAGAGGGATTCACCTTCTTTCTGTCTGAAGGTTTGAACATCAGCTCTAAGCTTGCTCAGCTTTTGAGGAGGAAAGTACTTGGCTAAGAAAGTCGTGACCAGCTTATCCCAAGAGTTCAGGCTGTCTTTAGGTTGAGAATCCAACCATAATCTAGCTCTGTCTCTTACAGCAAAAGGGAAAAGCATGAGCCTGTAGACTTCAGGATCTACTCCATTAGTCTTAACAGTATCACATATCTACAAGAATTCAGTTAAGAACTGAAAAGGATCTTCAGATGGAAGTCCATGAAACTTGCAGTTCTGCTGCATCAGAGAAACTAATTGAGGTTTCAGCTCAAAATTGTTTGCTCCAATGGCAGGAATGGAGATGCTTCTTCCATGTAAATTGGAATTAGGTGCAGTGAAGTCACCAAGCATCTTCCTTATATTATTATTATTTTCGGCTGCCATCTCCTTTTCCTGTTTGAAAATTTCTGAAAGGTTATCTCTGGATTGTTGTATTTTAGCTTCTCTTAATTTTTTCTTCAGAGTCCTTTCAGGTTCTGGATCTGCTTTAACAAGAATGTTCTTGTCCTTGCTCCTGCTCATATGACAAAGAAGATGGCACAGAAAAAATAGTAATAATAATATGGATCCTTTATACCACAGTATAGGGATCCTTGTGTTAGTAGAAGAAAAGAAGGGAAGAAAATCTGAACTCAGAGAGAGAGGGGGTTCGGATTTTTGGAGAGTTGAAGGAAAGATGTTAGTATATCAATAAACAAATAGAAGAAGATGAGAGGGGGAAGTGAATTTTCGAAAACAATTTTTGAAAAAGAGTTAGTGATTTTTGAAAATAGTTTTTGAAAAATGTTTAGTATTTTTTTTTCGAAAAATATTTTTTTTTTAATAAAAAATAAAAATAATTAGTTAATAAAAAAGAAATTTTTGAAAAAGAGGGAAGATATTTTCGAAAATTAGAGAGAGAGAGTTAGTTAGGTAGTTTTGAAAAAGTTAAGAAACAAACAAAAAGTTAGTTAGTTAGTTGAAATAAATTTGAAAAGATAAGAAGTTGGGCAGTTAGAGAAGATATTTTGAAATCAAATTTTGAAAAAGATAAGATAAGAAGATATTTTTTTTGAAAAGATATGATAGAAATTAGTTTTGAAAAAGAATTGATTTTTAAAATCACAATTAATGACTTGATTCATAAGAAATCACAAGATATGATTCTAGAACTTAAAGTTTGAATCTTTCTTAACAAGCAAGTAACAAACTTCAAATTTTTGAATCAAAACATTAATTGATTATGTTATTTTCGAAAATTTGATATAAAAATAAGAAAAGATTTTTGAAAAATATTTTTTTAATTTTCGAAAATAACTAAGAATTTTGAAAAAGATTTGATTTTTGAAAAAGATTTTGAAAAAGATAAGATTTTCAAATTGAAAATTTGATTTGACTCATAAGGAACAACTTTGATTTTTAAAAATTTTTGAAAAAGTCAACTCAATTTTCGAATTTGATGAGAGAAAAAGGGAAAGATATATTTTTTTTTTGAATTTTTATGATGAGAGAGAAAAACAAGAAAAATGATGCAATGCATGAAATTTTTAGATCAAAACAATGAATGCATGCAAGAATGCTATGAATGTCAAGATGAACACCAAGAACACTATGAATGTCATGATGAACATCAAGAACATATTTTTGAAAAATTTTTAATGCAAAGAAAACATGCAAGACACCAAACTTAGAATTCTTTAATGCTTAGACACTAAGAATTCAAGAATGCATATGATAAACATGAAAAGAAACAAAACAAAAAATCATCAAGATCAAACAAGAAGACTTACCAAGAACAACTTGAAGATCATGAAGAACACTATGAATGCATGATATTTTCGAAAAAATGCAAGATGCATATGCAAGTGACACCAAACTTATGATATGACTCAAGACTCAAACAAGAAACACAAAAATATTTTTGATTTTTATGATTTTCTATTTTTTTGGATTTTTATTTTATGTTTTTCGAAAAAAAATTTTGAAAAAGAAAATAAGGATTCCAAAATTTTTAATATGAATTCCAGGAATCTTATGCTCTAAAGCTCCAATCAAAGGGTCAGGCATGGCTTAATAGCCAGCCAAGCTTTAGTATGTAACTCAGACATGACACGCCTGACATTCTTTACATTCAACAGCCAATTGGCTAAGAAAGATAAAGAAGCTCTTCTCTTGAGTATAAGAATTGAGACATGGCTTTACAGCCAGCCAAGCTTCAACATGCTCCATGAAACACTAGAATTCATTCTTAAAAATTCTGAAAGGAAAATATATTTTTGAAAACATTTTTATTTTAAATTTTTTTTTTCAAAAACAAAGGAAGAATTTTTGAAAGATTTTTGAAAAATTTTTTGAAAACAAGACAAAAAGAAAATTACCTAATCTGAGCAACAAGATGAACCGTCAGTTGTCCAAACTCAAACAATCCCCGGCAACGGCGCCAAAAACTTGGTGCACGAAATTGTGATCTCTGGTAATGGCTTCTTAGGCCAGATACTCTGATCTAGTTTTACAGTCTGTCACAATTTCGATACAACTAACCAGCAAGTGCACTGGGTCATCCAAGTAATACCTTACGTGAGTAAGGGTCGAATCCCACGGAGATTGTTGGTATGAAGCAAGCTATGGTCACCTTGTAAATCTCAGTTAGGCGGATATAAAACAGTTATGTGGTTTTCGAATTATAAATAATAGAATAGGGATAGAGGTACTTATGTAAATCATTGGTGAGAATTTCAGATAAGCGTATGGAGATGCATTCGTTCCTCTGAATCTCTGCTTTCCTGCTATCTTCATCCAATCAGTCTTACTCCTTTCCATGGCTGGCTTTATGCAAGGGCATCACCGTTGTCAGTGGCTACATCCCCTCCTTTTAGTGAATAATATCCTCACGCACCCTGTCACGGCACGGCTATTCATCTGTCGGTTCCCGATCATGCTGGAATAGGATTCACCCTCCTTTTGCGTCTGTCACTAACGCCCAGCACTCGCGAGTTTGAAGCTCGTCACAGTCATTCAATCATTGAATCCTACTCAGAATACCATAGACAAGGTTTAGACCTTCCGGATTCTCTTGAATGCCGCCATCATTCTAGCTTACGCCACGAAGATTCCGGTTAGGAGATCTAAGAGATATTCATTCTAGCTTATTTCATGTAGAACGGAAGTGTTTGTCAGGCACGTGTTCATAGGGGAGATGGTGATGAGCGTCACACATAATCATCACCTTCATCACGTTCTTGGGTGCGAATGGATATCTTAGAAGCGAAATAAGATGAATTGAATAGAAAACAGTAGTACTTGCATTAATCTTTGAGGAACAGCAGAGCTCCACACCTTAATCTATGGAGTGTAGAAACTCTACCGTTAAAAATACATAAGTGAAGGTCCAGGCATGGCCGAGATGGCCAGCCCCCTAAAACGTGATCAAAGGATCATAAGGTAATCCAAAGATGCCTAATACAATAGTAAGAGGTCCTATTTATAATAAACTAGCTACTAGGGTTTACATGAGTAAGTATTTGATGTATAAATCCACTTCCGGGGCCCACTTGGTGTGTGTTTGGGCTGAGCTTAAGTGTTGCACGTGCAGAGGCCAATTGTGGAGTTGAACGCCAGTTTTTGTGCCAGTTTGGGCGTTCAACTCTGGTTTTGGATCCTTTTCTGGCGCTGGACGCCAGATTTGGGTAGAAAGCTGGCGTTGAACGCCAGTTTACGTCGTCAATTCTTGGCCAAAGTATGAACTATTATATATTTCTGGAAAGCCCTGGATGTCTACTTTCCAACGCAATTGGAAGCGCGCCATTTTGAGTTCTGTAGCTCCAGAAAATCTACTTTGAGTGCAGGGAGGTCAGAATCCAACAGCATCAGCAGTCCTTTTTCAACCTCTGAATCTGATTTCTGCTCAAGTCCCTCAATTTCAGCCAGAAAATACCTGAAATCACAGAAAAACACACAAACTCATAGTAAAGTCCAGAAATGTGAATTTAACACAAAATCTATTAAAAACATCCCTAAAAGTAACTAGATCCTACTAAAAACATACTAAAAACAATGTCAAAAAGCGTATAAATTATCCGCTCATCAGTAGGGTGGACGGTTGTTGTAGTTCGCATTGGCTACGGCAAGGGTGTACTCCTCTTGAATTTGGTGACATTGATCGGTGAATGGGTAGTGCTAGAGCACAACCCACAAATTCTAGAAGGGCCTTTAAGTTGAGCAACTTGGGGTGGGGCTTGGATGGCTTGGATGGAGTAGAATGCCTTTTACTCTTTATGCATCTCTGTAAGGATGGTGGTCATATCCCCAAGCACCTTAGTTAGGCTTGCTTCGGAAGGTGGTGCTTCTACCACACCCTTAAGGGGATTGGTCCTTACCCTTACATGTTGTATAGCCTATGCAACATCATTTATCAAGCTCCAAGCTTCTCCTGCCATCTTGTTTTTGGAAAGGGACCCACTACTAGAAGCGGTGAGCAATCTTCTCTTCTGCACAAAGACCTCCGATGAAGTAACTAATGAGCAAGTGGGTATCCAATCTATGGTGTGGACAAGATTTCAATAGCCTCTTGAACCTAGACCAATACTCATACAAACTCTCTTGATCTTTTTGCATTATACCCGAGATCTTCTTCCGGATATAGTCGGTCTTCTCCGGCAGAAAGAACTTGTCTAGAAACTCTCTTCTCAGGAAATCCCAATTGGTTGCCATCTCATCTGGTTGCGAATAAAACCATGTTTTTGCTTGCCCCTCAAGAGAGAAGGGGAAGGCAAAAACCATAATAGCCACCTCATCGGCTCCATGCCTTTGAGCTGTAGAACAAGCAACTTGAAAATCTCTTAGTTGTCGGATGGGGTCTTGACCGGGAAGCCCATGATACTTGGGAAGTAGATTTATCAAGCTATTCTTCAACTCAGTTTAGATCAAGGTTGGGATACTTTTCTTGCAAAGGTTGAAGTATGATATCCGGAGCCCCTTGTTCATGCAAAGTGATCCGTCGTGGCTCTGCCATGTATGGTTCACCTGCGGGATGCAAAGATGTATTAGCAGTGCCAACAGAAGAATAGGAAGTAGCGGAGTCACTCTCGGTACCGTCTAGAGATTCAGTATGCTCCTCAAGAGAGGCCGAAGTACTAGCCGTATAGTCCAACCGCCGTCTAGCTTGCCGAGTGCGTAACAAAGTTCTTTCAATCTCAGGGTCAAACTCGGCTAAGCTAGAATTCGGTTGAGACCGAGTCATCAAACTTGGGAGTCATAGCACATGTACAAAAGAAATCTAAACTACAACTAAGTATTGAAAGCAAGTAAACTATCTAAACTATTCACATATTCACATAACCAATGTCAAGGCATACGTTGCAACCATTCTCCGGAAACGGTGCCAAAAATTTGATGGTCGGACTACCGTCGGTAAGGAATTTCACACAATATTCGCGTTGTAAGTATAGCCCTCAGCCGACAAATAATCCTCGAATCAAATTTTAAGGAATTAGTTGTCACAAGTTCAACCCCAATAAAAGTAACCGAAGTATTCAAACCTCGGGTCGTCTCACAAGGAATGGGCAAACATGTGCATCAACATTGGTTAGAATTCCGGGGTTGCAAGTCATGAGCGAGAATTTAAACTAAGAGGCTTAATCAAGCAAGTAATCTTAAAGTGCAAGAAACTAATTCAAGTAACTAAAGCAAGGTGTGAGAAAATCCAAACTAATAAGAGAACATTCAATATAATTCTACTCTAAAACTAACAAGTAGCTATAACTAGAATTGAGCAATTGAGATTTTTGGATTTTCAAATATGAATAATAAAAGCAACTCTTGGCTAGGCATAGGAATTGGGGTCACCATCCTTTTCTAATAACCATATCTTGACAATTATGAGGAACCAAACTCATTAAGTTTACTTCTATACTTGAAGTGTATTAAATGGCTTGGTCAACATCAATCCATAAGGTCCAACCTAGCTACCGATTGACTTAGTAGTAGGTTAGTGTATGTCAATGGTTATCAAATTGACCACTAAGGATTCTCAAATCATCAAATCCATTAGATCCAATGACACAAGTTTACCCAATACCCTTAGCCTAGGCCAAGAGTAAAGAAAACTACTCCATAATCAAAGGAAATATTTCATCAAACACATGGTAAGCATTACTAAAAGACAAATTCAAAATGCAATTAAATTAGAATCAAAAGATACACACTAACAATTATCAATGAAAAATCACTCAAACAACACAATTAACCATGGAAATCATTAATGTAACATTAACAATTCAAGATCCACAAGATTCATGAAACGGGTAGAAAATGACAATTGACAAAAAAACATAAATCTAACACAAGATCTAAACAAAATTATACTAAGAAATTCGAATTAAGTAATTAAAACTAGAAATCAACAAGATCCAATTATGAATTCAACAAGGGAAGTTCAAATCAAACTAGATCTAGAGAGGAACAAGGGTTTCTCTCCCTAGAAGAACCAAAAATAAAAAACTAGCTAAAATTGTGTCTAAGTGTGTAATGAATGATCCCTCTCCTTTCCCCTAGGATTCTTGGGTCTTTTCCATACAGAACCAGCTTGAATTTGGGCCTGTTGACCCTCAAAAATCGCCAAGCACGATTTCTTTTAATGAGGTCACATGCAGCTTATCACGCGTACGCGTCATGCATGCGTGCGCGTCGATTGAATTTCGCGATCCACGCGTGCACGCCATGCACGCGTGCGCGTCGATGGAGATTTTGCTAATCCATACGGATGCGCCAATCTTCGCGAGCCATTCCCAACTTTTTGCACCCACGCGTGAGCGTGAGGTGCGCGTGCGCGTGCGCGCCGATGCTGAATTCCCCAAAATTTAATTCTTCATGTTCCTTCCACTTGTGCATGCTTTCTTTCTCTCTTCTAGGCTATTCTTGCCCTGTAAACTCTGAAATCACTCAACAAACAGATCACGGCATTGAATGGTAATAAAAGAGGATCAAAATATGGCAATTTTAAGGCAAAAGAAGCATGTTTTCCATCATGAAGCAATATTAGGAAGAGAACACAAAACCATGCAATTCTTGTGAATAAGTGTGGAAAATATTGACAAAACCCCTCAAATTCTACACAATATAAACCACAAAATTGGGGTTTATCAATCATCATTTTTCCAACTGGGTGGCAAGCAATTTGAATTCTCACTGAGACATCTAAACAACTTCCTAAACTTATTCAATCGAGCTCTACACCAATCCTTGCACTTCAACTTGGAGGATGCAACCATATTGAACCTTGCATGATAACTCCAACCACTACGCCTCTCCCTCTTATTCTTAAAGCCACAAAGAGCTCTAAATTGACCATCCGTCTCAAGTAAACCATATTCAAGTGGGAAAGTAAAGGTTAAAGATAAGAAATTTACCTACTTGAATGTTGTATTGGATGGTAATGGCCTTGGGAGAGGTGTTTCTAATGATCTTGCAAGCTCCACTCCCTTGTGCTCTTCTTTGAGTTCTTCCACCTCTTTGCAAGCTTCTTCAACTTCAACCGCTCCCTTATCAAGTTCTTCTAATTCTTTCCCATCACACAAGTCATAAGTTGGAGGTTGAGAAAAGTCTACCTCATCATCACCTTCAGATTCACTCAGAGAAGGTTCTTCTTACCCAAAGAGTTCATTTACGGATGTAGATTTATCACTAGGAAGACTTGATTCATGATCCTCATCACCAAGGGAATTTGTCTCTTGATCTATTCTGTCCAATTCTTCATAGGGAATATGCCTTGGAGGTTATGCACTAGCCTCCTTGACATTAATTTCAAGCTTCTTGGAGGAAAACTCTACAACTCTAAATTTCCATGGAAGTTTAGCATCTCCTAAGTCTTCAACACTTCTTCCTCTTCAACTATTATGGCTTCCTCCACTTGTTCCAATATAAAGTCACGTTCCTCATTGTCCCCCGAAGTTTCTAGTGTCTCCTTCATGCTACGCTCTTCTATTGATTCTCCTTCACGTTCCTAAGTCTTTCTCTCTTCTAAGTCATTCTTACCCTACAAACTCTGAAATCATTCAACAAATATATCACGACATCAAACGGTAATAAAAGAGGATTAAAATATGGCATTTTAAGGCAAAAAAAGCATGTTTTCCATCATGGAGCAATATTAGAAAGAGAACATAAAACCATGCTATTTCATTGAATAAATGTGGGAAAAGGTGATAAAATCCCCCCAAAATAAGCACAAGATAAACCACAAAATTGGGGTTTATCAAACTTTTCCACACCTAAACTAAGCATGTCCTCATGCTAAAAATAAAAAGACCAAAGACCATGGGAAGAAAGGGTTCATGAAGTGCAAATTACCTAAATGGATGCATGCAACTAATGTATAGGTATCTACCTACTTGGTCAAGGGTAAATCTATCCTCCAAGAACACATATGAGCGTATAGGGTTAAAGTGACATGTAGTCCGTGAATCCTACCAATTTGAACATCAATATGAAGTGCATATAACTCGCGAGATGAACGCTTGTGAAAGCCGGGAACAAGGAGTTGAGTATCGAACCCTCACCGGAAGTGTATCCGCTCTATTCGCTCAAGTGTATAGGGTTCGTCATTCAATCCTCCCCTAATCATGCTTTCCAAGATTTGTCTTTTATCTAACAATCAACAATTACTCAATGCATGCATACAAGTATCATGAGGTCTTATTCATAGGTTGTAATGGGGTTAGGGTAAAGGTAGGGACGTATATGGTCAAGTGAGCTTAAAATTTGAATCCTTGATTAACCTAAGATCTCACCAAACGCATAATATAACCTATATAATTCTAATACAATGACTAGCTACTCATGGTTTCCACTTTGTCATATACTCATGCATTCTCTTTAGTTCACATTCCATATGCATTGCTATTGTTACTTTACTTTGGGGCATTTTTGTCCCCTTTTATTGCTTTCTTTTTCCATATTTTTGTTTCTTTTATTTTTCCATTTCTTTTTCTTTACATTCTTTTTTCTTCATTCTCATATATATTATTTTTTTTGTCCCCTTTTTTGGGGTTTCATGTACAAAATTGCCAATGCATATGGTTCAATCATTCAATACATTTGTATGTTCCCAATTCTAAAAGTTTTCAATTACAAATACAAAAACATACCTTTACATCTACCCAAGTTTCTAAGTGCACCCTCCCAATTGATTGATACACACCTTTACTCACCTAAGCTAATCAAGGATCCAAATCCAGAGACGTTCATTATTTTTCACTTAGTGGTGTTGATGTGCTCCATTTAAGAACAAAAAGGGTTTATCATGGGCTCAAAATTGGTTAACAATGGTAGATAAAAAGGTTAAGGCTGTTTGGAAAAAGTGACTATTGAATTGATGGCCTCAATCATGTAAATACATTCATACACAAAGTAATGGATATAGAATCAGATAAAATAAGGATTGCAATCATAGAGAGAGAGTAATGCACACACGAATGGGAATAAATGGTTAGAAGATATAACCACATAATAAGGGTCAAAACTCACATGCTAGTATTATTAGCTCAAACACCATGTTCCAAAATACATTCTTTAAGCAAGTTTATCGAAATTTTTTTTTTAAATTGGTAGGGTACCCTAAAAATACAGTTTCTTAGAAAAGAGGTCATCACCCTAACCAAGTAGTCATTAACAAGAAAAAAAACTAACTAAACATGCAAGGTGTCCTAATTAGCAAAACAAAAGAGAATTAAAGTCTATAGATGTTGAAAAGAAGAGATTATTACCCACAGAGATCGGTCGAACAACCTCCCAACACTTAAGAATTAGCACGGTCCTCCGTGCTACTAACAAGGTGCAAGGGGTAGCCGGGTTTGGAACTTCCACTATCCCATTCGCGAGAGCTTTCTTCACTTAAGTACGAGGTGGATGTGGAAATCTCCGATTCCTCCATAGAAGGAGTCACACAACTCAAAAGCTTCTTTATGTAGGCATACCGGCGTTCGTTTCGCCATTCATATCTATCTATCTTCTTATGGAGGTCTTCAAGCCGTTGGTCGAAAGATCCTTTTGATGTAGAAGAAGTGGAAGGGATAACCGAGGGGACAACTATATCAAGGGTTTTGTGTTCCGCCGGAGGCTTGAGATAATTTCTGGTTGGGACGACATCGCCCTCTACCGGAATCATTGCTTTCTGATACTTAGTCTCCCGGGGTACACTAGCAGTAGCAACTAACTCCGTTACTAAGCCTGGGAAAGGTAGGTTACCCTTGGCATGAACATGACCCGTGGTTTGGTGGATGAGGCGAGCAATGTTGGCCGGCCACTCTGTGAGTATACACCAAACTAGCAAGGCGAGGTCCGCAATGATCAAGGTCTCGTGAGTGATGGGAAACACGTAATGAGACAAGATTTGGGTCTATGCTCGAGCCTCTACAGTCAGATAACGCACAAGAATGACCTTAGGTCGGGGCCTGAGGTGCCCTCAGGTCCAAAATGTATCCGATTCGGCAATAACCTGGTGGACAGCGTCCTAATAAAAAACAAATCCGAAGGTATCACGCTGGCGGACGGCTTCTTGGTAACCATCTACCTCATCCGGTATGGGTGGGACTCTGAGTACTTCTTGAATAGCTTTCTCGAAAACTGGAACTTGCCTCTGGCGCATGAAGATAGTCTGAAGAGATGGTGAGAAGTAATTGGTGTAGAACTCTACCACCCACAAGAGATTGGCTTCTTGTTGTCTCCTCATGAGAAAGCCCCATCCTCGTCACTCAATGCGAGGTATCACAAACTGAACTACATGACCCGGAGGGTTAAGAAGGGGTTCAGAATGATAATTCCGTGCAATCACGATGGGGAACATTAGCTCACAATAGCGGTTGGAAAACCTAGCGGGATCTATCACAGGGTTATCCTTCTCTTGGTCATCAATCTTAATGATGCTTCGTGCCTTATTGGGGAGAGGTTTAGCCTTGGGCGCTGGTGCGCAGAAATTGTGATTACACTTTGATTATGTAAAATTCATTGCTCTTTCTTTCCCTAGTGATGGCACCAAAAACAGGATGCCAATACCATGGTTCACAACTTTGCACAACTAACCAGCAAGTGCACTGGGTCGTCCAAGTAATACCTTACGTAAGTAAGGGTCGAATCCCACGGAGATTGTTGGTATGAAGCAAGCTATGGTCACCTTGTAAATCTCAGTCAGGCGGATATAAAATAGTAATGGGGTTTTCGAAAATAATTAATAAAATAGGGATAGAAATACTTATGTAAATCATTGGTGAGAATTTTAGATAAGCGAATAGAGATGCTTTCGTTCCTTTGAACTTCTGCTTTTCTGCTATCTTCATTCAATCAGTCTTACTCCTTTCCATGGCTGGCTTTATGTAATGCATCACCATTGTCAATGGCTACTTTCGGTCTTCTCTCGGGAAAATGATCCAAATGCCCTGTCACGGCACGGCTAATCGTCTGGAGGCATCACCCTTGTCAATGGTTACATCCTATCCTCTCAGTGAACATGGTCAACGCACCCTGTCACGGCACGGCTATTCATCTGTCGGTTCTCGATCATACTAGAATAGGATTTACTATCCTTTTGCGTCTGCCACTACGCCCAGCAATCGCGAGTTTGAAGCACGTCACAGTCATTCAATCATTGAATCCTACTCGGAATACCACAGACAATGTTTAGACTTTCCGGATTCTCTTGAATGCCGCCATCAATCTAGCTTATACCACGAAGATTCTGGTTAAGAGATCTAAGAGACACTCATTCAATCGAAAGTAGAATGGAAGTGGTTGTCAGGCACGCGTTCATGGGGAATGATGATGATTGTCACGTTCATCACATTCAGGTTGAAGTGCGAATGAATATCTTAGAAGCGAAATAAGATGAATTGAATAGAAAATAGTAGTACTTTGCATTAATCTTTGAGGAACAGCAGAGCTCCACACCTTAATCTATGGAGTGTAGAAACTCTACCATTAAAAATACATAAGTGAAAGGTCCAGGCATGGCCGAATGGCCAGCCCCTCTGATCTAAGAACCAGGCGTCCAAAGATGTCTAATACAATAGTAAAAGGTCCTATTTATAATAAACTAGTCACTAGGGTTTACATAAGTAAGTAATTGATGCATAAATCCACTTCCGGGGCCCACTTGGTGTGTGCTTGGGCTGAGCCTTAAATTTTCACGTGCAGAGGCCATTTGTGGAATTGAACGCCAGGTTTTGATCCATTTCTGGCATTCAACTCTGGTTTTTGATCCCTTTCTGGCGCTGAACTCCAGAATTGGGCAGAGAGTTGGCGTTGAACGCCAGTTTGCGTCATCTAAACTTGGGCAAAGTATGGAATATTATATATTGCTAGAAATCCCTGGATGTCTACTTTCTAACGCAATTGGAAGCGCGCCATTTTGAGTTCTGTAGCTCCAGAAAATCCACTTTGAGTGCAGGGAGGTCAGAATCCAACAGCATCAGCAGTCCTTCTTCAACCTCTGAATCTGATTTTTGCTCAAGTCCCTCAATTTCAGCCAGAAAATACCTGAAATCACAGAAAAACACACAAACTCATAGTAAAGTCCAAAAATGTGAATTTAACATAAAAACTAATGAAAACATCCCTAAAACTAACTAGATTCTACTAAAAACATACTAAAAACAATGTCAAAAAGCGTATAAATTATCCGCTCATCACAACACCAAACTTAAATTGTTGCTTGTCCCCAAGCAACTGAAAATCAAATAGGATAAAATGAAGAGAATATACTATAAATTCCAAACTATCAATGAAACATAGCTTCAATCATATGAGCGGGACTTATAGCTTTTTGCCTCTTGAATAGTTTTGGCATCTCACTTTATCCATTGAAGTTCAGAATGATTGGCATCTATAGGAACTCAGAGTTCAGATAGTGCTATTGATTCTCCTAGTTCAGTATGATGATTCTTGAACACAGCTATTTTATGAGTCTTGGCCGTGGCCCTAAGCACTTTGTTTTCCAGTATTTCCACCGGATACATAAATGCCACAGACACATAATTGGGTGAACCTTATCAGATTGTGACTCAGCTTTGCTAGAGTCCCCAATTAGAGGTGTCCAGGGTTCTTAAGCATACTCTTTTTTTGCTTTGGACCTTGACTTTAACCGCTCAGTCTCAAGTTTTCACTTGACACCTACACGCCACAAGCACATGGTTAGGGACAGCTCGGTTTAGCCGCTTAGACCAGGATTTTATTCCTTTAGGCCCTCCTATCCACTGATGCTCAAAGCCTTGGGATCCTTTTTATTTGCCCTTGCCTTTTTGTTTTAAGGGTTATTGGCTTTTTGCTCTTGCCTCTTGGTTTTAAGAGCTTTTGCCTTTTTCTGCTTGCTTTTTCTTTTTCTTTCTATATATATTTTTTCGCCTTTTTTTTTCTTCTTTTTTTTCTGCAAGCTTTGTTCTTTGCTGCTTTTTCTTGCTTCAAGAATAATTTTTATGATTTTTCAGATTATCAAATAACATGTCTCCTAGTCATCATTCTTTCAAGAGCCAACATATTTAACATTCATGAACAACAACTTCAAAAGACATATGCACTGTTCAAGCATACATTCAGAAAACAAGAAGCATTGTCACCACATCAATATAATTAAACTAAGTTCAAGGATAAATTCAAAACTCATGTACTTCTTGTTCTTTTGAATTAAAACATTTTTCATTTAAGAGAGGTGATGGATTCATAGGACATTCATAACTTTTAAGACATAGTTACTAACTACTAATGATCATGTAATGAAGACACAAACATAGATAAGCACATAACATAGAAAATGAAAAACAGAAGAAATAAGAACAAGGAATGAATTCACCTTAGTGATGGTGGCGTTTCCTTCTTGAGGAGCCAATGATGTCCTTGAGCTCTTCTATGTCTCTTCCTTGTTTTTGTTGCTCCTCCCTCATTACTTTTTGATCTTCTCTAATTTCATAAAGGATGATGGAGTGCTCTTGATGTTCCACCCTTAGTTGTCCCATATTGGAACTTAATTCTCCTAGGGATGTGTTGATTTGCTCCCAAGAATTCTGTGGAGAAAACTGTATCCCCTGAGGTATCTCAGGGATCTCTTGATGATGAGCTTCTTCATGTGCCTGTTGAGATCCATGAATGTGCTCTCTTGTTTGCTCCATCCTTTTCTTAGTGATGGGCATGTGAGATGAATCTTTCCATCTCCCATGGCTCAGAGGTGGAAGCAATTGTCTTCCCTTTCCTCTTTCTTGAGGTTTCTCTGGCCTTAGGTGCCATTAATGGTAATGGCAACACAAAAAGCTTATGCTTTTACCACACCAAACTTAGAATTTTGCTCGCCCTCGAGCAAGAGAAGAAAGAATAGAAGAGGAAGAAGAAGAAGATATGGAGGAGATGGAGGGATGTGAGTGGTGAATGGAAAACAGAAGGGATGATCATGAATGGAGAGAGGGAGGGTGAGGTGGGTGGGGATCCTGTGAGATTCACAGATCCTGAGATGATC
Organism: Arachis hypogaea; assembly: GCF_003086295.3. Classification (NCBI taxonomy): domain Eukaryota; kingdom Viridiplantae; phylum Streptophyta; class Magnoliopsida; order Fabales; family Fabaceae; genus Arachis; species Arachis hypogaea. Next base: position 72,955,163 of record NC_092048.1, on the reverse strand, counting down.
TTGTAGGGTCCACAGATCCTGAGATGATCCTGTGGGGTCCACAGATCCTGAGGTGTTCAAGGATTTACAACCTTGCACCAAATTAGGCATGTAAAATGCCCTTGCACACAACTCTGGGCGTTTAGCGCCAGGTTGGTGCCCATTTTGGGCGTTCAACGCCCATTTGTTGGCCATTTCTAGCGTTGAACGCCAAAACCATGCTTGTTCTGGGCGTTCAGCGCCAGCTCCTCTCCAGGGTGCATTTCTGGCGTTCAGCGCCCAGATGATGCCCATTTTGGGCGTTTAGCGCCCAGACACTGCCCATTTTGGACGTTCAGTGCCAGAACCATGCTCTGTTCTGGCGTTGAACGCCAGGCAGATGCTTCCTCCAGGGTGTGATTTTTTTTCTGCTGTTTTTGATTCCGTTTTTAATTTCTATATTTATTTTGTGTCTCCACATGATCATGAACCTACAAAGACATATAACTAAGAAAAATATAGTTAGATAAATAAAAATTGGGTTGCCTCCCAACAAGCGCTTCTTTAATGTCAATAGCTTGACAATGGGCTCCCATGGAGCCTCACAGATGTTCAGAGCATTGTTGAGACCCTCCAACACCAAACTTAGAGTTTGGATATGGGAGTTCAACACCAAACTTAGAGTTTGGTTGTGGCCTCCCAACACCAAACTTAGAGTTTGACTGTGGGGGCTTTAGTTGACTCTGCTTTGAGAGAAGCTTTTTCTGCTTCCTCTCCATGGATGCAGAGAGAGATCCTTGAGTTGTAAACACAAGGTTGTCCTTATTCAATTGAATGATCAATTCTCCTCTGTCCACATCAATCACAGCTTTTGTTGTGGCTAGGAAAGGTCTTCCTAGGATGATGGATTCATCCTCTTCCTTTCCAGTATCTAAGACTATGAAATCAGCAGGGATGTAAAGGCCTTCAACCTTTACTAACACGTCCTCTACTTGTCCATAAGCCTGTTTTCTTGAATTGTCTGCCATCTCTAATGAGATTTTAGCAGCTTGCACCCCATAGATTTCCAGTTTCTCTATTACAGAGAGGGGCATGAGGTTTATCCCTGAACCAAGGTCACACAGAGCCTTAAAGATCATGGTGCCTATGGTACAAGGTATTATGAACTTTCCAGGATCCTGTCTCTTCTGAGGCAAGGTCAGTTGATCCAGATCACTTAGTTCATTGGTGAACAAGGGAGGTTCATCTTCCTAAGTTTCAATACCAAATAATTTGGCATTCAGCTTCATGATTGCACCAAGAAACTTGGCAGCTTGCTCTTCAGTAACATCCTCATTCTCTTCAGAAGAGGAATACTCATCAGAGCTCATGAATGGCATAAGGGGGTTCAATGGAATCTCTATAGTCTCTATATGAGCCTCAGAGTCCTTTGGTTCCTCAGAGGGAAATTCCTTATTGATCACTGGGCGTCCCAGGAGGTCTTCCTTCTTGGGATTCACGTCCTCCTCTCCCTCATTAGGTTCGGCCAATTTGGTTATGTTAATGGCCTTGCACTTTCCTTTTGGATTTTCTTCTGTATTGCTTGGGAGAGTGCTAGGAGGTATTTCAGTGATCCTTTTACTCAGCTGGCCCACTTGTGCTTCCAAATTTCTAATGGAAGACCTTTTTTCATTCATGAAACTTACAGTGGCCTTAGATAGATCAGAGACTAAGTTTGCTAAATTAGAAGTATTTTGTTCAGAGTTCTCTATCTGTTGCTGAGTGGATGATGGAAAAGATTTATTATTGTTAAACCTATTTCTTCCACCATTATTAGAGCCTTGTTGAGGCCTTTGATCCTTCCATGAGAGAATTGGATGATTTCTCCATGATGGATTATAGGTGTTTCCATAAGGTTCACCTAAGTAATTCACCTCTGCTATTGCAGGGTTTTCAGGATCATAAGCTTCTTCTTCATAAGAAGCCTCTTGAGTACTGTTGGATGTAGCTTGCACTCCATTCAGACTCTGAGAAATCATATTGACTTGCTGAGTCAGTATTTTGTTCTGAGCCAATATGGCATTCAGAGTATCAACTTCAAGAACTCCCTTCTTCATAGGCATCCCATTATTCACAGGATTCCTTTCAGAAGTGTACATGAACTGGTTATTTGCAACCATGTCAATGAGTTCTTGAGCTTCTGCAGGCGTTTTCTTTAGGTGAATTGATCCACCTGCAGAAGTATCCAATGACATCTTTGATAGCTCAGATAAACCATCATAGAATATATCCAGGATGGTCCATTCTGAAAGCATGTCAGAAGGACACTTTTTGGTCAACTGTTTATATCTTTCCCAAGCTTCATAGAGGGATTCACCATCTTTTTTTTGAAGGTTTGAACATTCACTCTAAGCTTGCTCAGCTTTTGAGGAGGAAAGAACTTGGCTAAGAAAGCCGTGATCAGCTTATCCCAAGAGTTCAGGCTATCTTTAGGTTGAGAGTCCAACCATATTCTAGCTCTGTCTCTTACAGAAAATGGGAAAAGCATGAGCCTGTAGACTTCAGGATCTACTCCATTAGTCTTAACAGTATCACAGATCTACAAGAATTCAGTTAAGAACTGAAAATGATCTTCAGATGGAAGTCCATGAAACTTGCAGTTCTGCTGCATCAGAGAAACTAATTGAGGTTTCAGCTCAAAATTGTTTGCTCCAATGGTAGGAATGGAGATGCTTCTTCCATGTAAATTGGAATTTGGTGTAGTAAAGTCACCAAGCATTCTCCTTGCATTGTTGTTGGGTTCGGCTGTCATCTCCTTTACTTGTTCGAAATTTTCAATCAAGTTGTCTCTGGATTGTTGTAATTTAGCTTCTCTTAGTTTCCTCTTCAGAGTCCTTTCAGCTTTTGGATCAGCTTCAACAAGAATGCCTTTTTCTCTGTCCCTGCTCATAAGAAAGAGAAGAGAAAAAGAAAAGAAGAGGAATCCTCTATGTCACAGTAAAGAGGTTCCTTATTGTTAGTAGAAGAAAAGAAGAAGAGAAAAATCTGAACTCAGAAAGAGAGAGAGAGGGTTCGGATTTTTGGTGGGTGAGGGAGAGATGTTAGTAGATGAATAAATAAATAGAGTAATATGAGAGAGGGAAAATTTCGAAAATAATTTTTGAAAAAGAGTTAGTGATTTTTGAAAATAGTTTTTGAAAAAGGTTAGTAATTTTTGAAAATTAAGATTTAAAAATTGAAATAATTAGTTAATTAAAAGGAAATTTTGAAAAAAAGGGGGAGATATTTTCGAAAATTAGAGAGAGAGAGTTAGTTAGGTAGTTTTGAAAAAGATAAGAAACAAACAAAAAGTTAGTTAGTTGGTTGAAACAAATTTTGAAAAGATAAGGAGTTGGGAAGTTAGAGAAGATATTTTGAAATCAAGTTTTTTTTTTTTGAAAAAGATATGATAAGAAGATATTTTTGAAAAGATATGATTGAAATTAGTTTTTGAAAAAAATTTGATTTTTAAAATCACAATTAATGACTTGATTCACAAGAAATCACAAGATATGATTCTAGAACTCAAAGTTTGAATCTTTCTTAACAAGCAAGTAACAAACTTGAAATTTTTTAATCAAAACATTAATTGTTATTGTTATTTTCGAAAATTTGATACAAAATTAAGAAAAAGATTTTTGAAAAAGATTTTTGAAATTTTCGAAAATAACTAAGAAAAATGAAAAAGATTTGATTTTTAAATTGAAAATTTGATTTGACACATAAAAACAACTAGATTTTAAAATTTTTTGAAAAAGTCAAATCTAATTTTCGAAATTTTAAGAGAGAAAAAGGGAAAGATATTTTTTTGATTTTTGAATTTTTAATGATGAGAGAGAAAAACAAGAAAAATGATGCAATGCATGAGATTTTTAGATTAAAACAATGAATGCATACAAGAATGCTATGAATGTCAAGATGAACACCAAGAACACTTTGAATGTCAAGATGAACACCAAGAACATATTTTTGAAAAATTTTTAATGCAAGGAAAACATGCAAGACACCAAGCTTAGAATTCTTTAATGCTTAGACACTAAGAATTCAAGAATGCATATGAAAAACAAGAAAAGACACTAAATATGCAAATGCAAAGATCAAACAAGAGGACTTACCAAGAACAACTTGAAGATCATGAAGAACACTATGAATGCATGAGAATTTTCGAAAAATGCAAGATGCACATGCAATTGACACCAAACTTATAACATGACTCAAAACTCAAACAAGAACACAAAAAATATTTTTGATTTTTATGATTTTCTAATTTTTTTGTATTTTTTTTCGAAAATTATTTGAAAAACAAAAAATAAAGATTCTAAAATTTTTAATATGAATTCCAGGAATCTTATGCTCTTTAGTCTAAAGCTCCAATCAAAGGGTCAGGCATGGCTTAATAACCAGCCAAGCTTTAGAATGGATTTACATCCATTGAGGTGATTAGTTGAAGACCAATCCCAAAGGAGTTTGGGTATGGCTTTTCAGCCAGATAGGATTCAACATGTTACCATGAAACTCTAGAATTCATTCTTGAAAGTTTTGAAGCCATAGAATAATTTATTTTTGTAAACATTTTTATTTTTAAAAAAAAAAATTTTTTCGAAAACAAAGGAGAAAAATTTTGAAAGATTTTTTTGAAAAATTTTTTGAAAAGAAAACAAAAAAAAATTTACCTAATCTGAGCAACAAGATGAACCGTCAGTTGTCCAAACTCGAACAATCCCCGGCAACGGCGCCAAAAACTTGGTGCGCAGAAATTGTGATTGCACTTTGATTATGTAAAATTCATTGCTCTTTCTTTCCCTGGTGATGGCACCAAAAACAGGATGCCAATACCATGGTTCACAACTTCGCACAACTAACCAGCAAGTGCACTGGGTCGTCCAAGTAATACCTTACGTGAGTAAGGGTCGAATCCCACGGAGATTGTTGGCATGAAGCAAGCTATGGTCACCTTGTAAATCTCAGTCAGGCGGATATAAAATAGTAATAGGGTTTTCAAAAATAATTAATAAAATAGGGATAGAAATACTTATGTAAATCATTTGTGAGAATTTCAGATAAGCGAATAGAGATGCTTTCGTTCCTCTGAACCTCTACTTTCCTGCTATCTTCATCCAATCAGTCTTACTCCTTTCCATGGCTGGCTTTATGTAATGCATCACCATTGTCAATGGCTACTTTCGGTCTTCTCTCGGGAAAATGATCCAAATGCCCTGTCACGGCATGGCTAATCGTCTGGAGGCATCACCTTTGTCAATGGTTACATCCTATCCTCTCAGTGAACATGGTCAACGCACCCTGTCACGGCACGGCTATTCATCTGTCGGTTCTCGATTATACTGGAATAGGATTTACTATCCTTTTGCGTCTGTCACTACGCCCAGCAATCGCGAGTTTGAAGCTTGTCACAGTCATTCAATCATTGAATCCAACTCGGAATACCACAAACAAGGTTTAGACTTTCCGGATTCTCTTGAATGCCGCCATCAATCTAGCTTATACCACGAAGATTCTGGTTAAGAGATCTAAGAGACACTCATTCAATCGAAAGTAGAACGGAAGTGGTTGTCAGGCACGCGTTCATGGGGAATGATGATGATTGTCACGTTCATCACATTCAGGTTGAAGTGCGAATGAATATCTTAGAAGCGAAATAAGATGAATTGAATAGAAAACAGTAGTACTTTGCATTAATCTTTGAGGAACAGCAGAGCTCCACACCTTAATCTATGGAGTGTAGAAACTCTACCGTTAAAAATACATAAGTGAAAGGTCCAGGCATGGCCGAATGGCCAGCCCCTCTGATCTAAGAACCAGGCGTCCAAAGATGTCTAATACAATAGTAAAAGGTCCTATTTATAATAAACTAGTCACTAGGGTTTACATAAGTAAGTAATTGATGCATAAATCCACTTCTGGGGCCCACTTGGTGTGTGCTTGGGCTGAGCCTTAACTTTCCACGTGCAGAGGCCATTTGTGGAGTTGAACGCCAGGTTTTGATCCATTTCTGGTGTTCAACTCTGGTTTTTGATCCCTTTCTGGCGCTGAACTCTAGAATTGGGCAGAGAGCTGACGTTGAATGCCAGTTTGCGTCATCTAAACTTGGGCAAAGTATGGACTATTATATATTGCTAAAAATCCCTCAATGTCTACTTTCCAACGCAATTGGAAGCACGCCATTTTCAGTTCTGTAGCTCCAGAAAATCCACTTTGAGTGCAGGGAGGTCAGAATCCAACAGCATCAGCAGTCCTTCTTCAACCTCTGAATCTGATTTTTGCTCAAGTCCCTCAATTTCAGCCAGAAAATACCTGAAATCACAAAAAAACACACAAACTCATAGTAAAGTCCAGAAATATGAATTTAACATAAAAACTAATGAAAACATCCCTAAAAGTAACTAGATTCTACTAAAAACATACTAAAAACAATGTCAAAAAGTGTATAAATTATCTGCTCATCAGGCGCGTGGTGCGCTTTGGCGGTGGCTTTTTGAGGTGCCATTTTGGAAGGTGGCTTCTTCTGTGCTTTTTCCTTGTCCTTTTTGATGGCCATCTGAAAAAGGTGAGGAAAAAGAAGACATTAAACTCAAGAGACCACACTCGAATTATAACATGCTAGTGAGAAAAAGTGCCACAAAAGAAAAGGTATCGTGCAAATATGACAGCTGTAACATGCAAGCAAGACAACCATTGAAATACGGAGCAATGCACTAGCATGGGATGCAAGAGTGAAAAAGGCATACAAGTAAGGCATGAGAAGAATAAACTCAAGCATCGCTAACAACCCCAAGTGACATATGCAAGAAAGATAAAAAGCGTAAGAAAATCAATTACCTAATCTAACTCTAAGACACTATGGCATGCTAAAGGAATAAAGTGGAGTTAGAGAGGGTTGGAATACAATTCTTGCAATATGACCTAAGGAAGCAAGTTATGGGTATGCACATATGAGTGGTAAAGATGAAGCGCAATGAGCTCAATGTACAATAAGAAGGCAAGTGTATTGATAGAAGAGCACCAATTTGAAAGCACAGTGTCAAAATTGACTAAAAATGTGATAGGTGCAATTCAACAAATACTTGGTGTGCAACTTTTAAACCATAAGCACATTGAATAAGTGCAAAGGTGCAATACCCCAAAATGATATACCCAACATCAAAACAACATCACATAATCACAAAGGATTCAAAAGATAACAAATCAACCCATCAAAGCAAGAGGTAACTCAAATTTCAACATCCATAGAAAATGGCAAAGAAAAAAAAGAAGAAAGAAAGCAAATAAACAAGAGCAAATGTAACAAAGTGCAACTAAGAGAAATAAGAGAAAGTAAATACATGCAATTAAGAAAGAAATGGCATAAAGCAAAGACAATAAGAATGGAAAAGAATATGACCTTGAGAGAAATAGGGAAGATAAGGTGCAAGTGAGAGAAAGGGAAGAGGGAAGAGACAGAAGAGGAGAGAGAGAAGAGGAGAGAGAGAAGAGGAGAGAGAAAGTGGTATCGCCAGAGGTGGTGGTTACCGGTGGTGGTGGGCAGAGAAGTGGTGAAGAGGGAAAGGGAAAGAAGAGAGGAGAAGAGGAAGAAGAAAGTGGAAAAGGGATTTGATAAGAAAAATTTGAAACAGGGCGCGCTGATGTATTACCTACGTCTGAGGATTGACGCGCGCGCACGCCACGCATACGCGTGGAGTGAAGAAAAGAAGAGGGGCGTGCGATTGCCACCCACGTGTAAGCATGGGTAGGGAAACAGGAAAGGGACACGTACGCACCACAGCGCACGCACGCATGGAGGCAATTGCGCGTTTTGCGCAGTGCTTGCGCAATGCTCACGCAAATCTCAGGTGTCATGTACTGGGGGAACACATGTAAGGTGACCGACGCATACGTGTCATCTGTGCGCATGCATGGGTGGGAAAGAGGCAAAACGACGCGTGAGCGTCCTATACGCGCATGCGTGACTAGGAGTTGCGCGTTGCGCGCAGTGCTTGCACAACGCTTGCGCAACTCTCGGGAAAAATGTACCAAGGGTGGCACGCAGAGCGACCGACACGTACGCGTTATTTGTGCACACGCGTGGAAGAGTTTAGGGGGAGGTGACGCGTAGGCGTGCCTCACACGTACGCGTGGGTAAGTACCTGCGCGTTTCGCGCTTTGTTTGCGCAATGCTCGCGCAACTCTCGGTAAAATGTACTCAGATTTGCAAAAATGCAAGCGACGCGTAGGCGTCCTACAGGCTTGCGCGTGCATCCCCCCCCCCCTTTTTTTAAACAACATATAGAAAGGTATTTTAACATACTCCTGGCAGGTATTCAAGCTAGATAGTCAAGAAAACACTCACAACCTCATGCACTACTCAAAATAAAGCATTTTCTCTAACTTCATCAAATCATCCATACCAAGAGTAATGAAATCTACATGAATATCATAACAATTCAACAAAATAAACAAAAGCTAGCATACCTAAGCAACTCAACAACACCAAGAAATCACAAAATCCACAAAAATCTAAAGCTAGAAGCAAGAAAATATACACGGAAGATCTTACCACGGTGGGGTGTCTCCCACCAAGCACTTTTCTTTAACGTCCTTAAGTTGGACGGTCAGTCGCTTAAGCTTCTCCTCCCCTTGGTGCATCCGTAAGCAGGAACACCTCTAACTCCTTTGGAGACTTGTAGCTGTAACAACCCCGGTTTTCGAGAACGCGAAATCTTTTCTGAAAGTACGGATTTCTCCGGAAGACCAGTAAAGGGAAAACCTTTGATATATCATCAAGTATCTCAATCCTCATTGTCATTATGTCATCTTTAAGTTAGAACCTTTTCCGAGACAAGCTCGATAACGCGGTCACGAAGAACCTGGTTTTTGAACCGTATCGGTTAGAAGTTTTGATTTGGTTTTTTGTAAATAGTCTCAGTTTGACGAACCGGACTCGATTTATGAGAAAAGAGAGATAATAGGATGATATTGTCATTATATTAGTATTAGAAGCTTCTTGAATAATATTATAAGGTTACCTGGTCAGTTTTAGTTAAAAACAGAAAATCGGTTTAACCGGGTTTTCGGTTTACTGGTGCAGCTTAGCACCAACACTCTCTGATGAATTTAGCAATGCTAAGGCCTCATTATACATGTACTATTCTCATAATAAATATCTTACTAGTGTCATTTATGCTAGTAGCTCAGAAAATAATTTTTAGAGATGTTTTTACGAGTGTTCCGATACACCTAGTTTTAGTAGTTGTACACCAGAGATATTTTAATATTATTTTAATCCACCTCCAAGCCAACCAATCATAACTCACCTTACACCCCCAAGACCTCCAAGGCTGTCTCATTTCGTCATTTTGGCCGAAAATAACAACAGAGAAAAGAGAGAAACTTTTATGAACACTTAATCTTCAAAGCTTGATTTCTTCTGAACCAAAACTCAAATCAAAACTCCGATTTCACCAAAATGATCCTCTCTTCTTTCTCTACATAACCATGTGACTTATCAAGGCTGGAAATAAGGTGAGATGGTTGTCTCCCTCCCATTTCAATTCGGTTTTCAAGGAAAACCATGCAAAATATGTGTTTTCTTGATGTTCTTCCTTAGGAATCATGCTTAACTTGACTTGAGGGCCAAGAAACGTGAATTTCCAGCAAGTCTAAGGAGGAAAAAGTACTTAAGGACCACCTGAAAGTTTAACCGAATTAGGAGCAGCAAAACCAGGTAGGGTGTCATGAAATTAATCTTGATTATTTGTGTTTGAGTTGTGTGAATGTTTTATAAATTGGCTGTGCTAAAACTTGGTTGTTTATATGATTGATTCTTGGTGAAAATTTGGTGAAATTTTGATGAAATTTGATGAAATTCAAGCTTTAAAGTTCATGTTCTTGGGAAGATGGAAAAACGAAAACCTAAGCTTAAATTGAGGTTCAATTTGTGTTGAAATCATGTAGAAAAGATGGGGTTTTAGTGGCTACTAATTTATTATGAATTATAGTAAAAATCGGTTGCTGAAAAGACTGAAAAATGGATAAAAACAGAGAAGGAATCTGAAGAATTTATGAAGAACATGAAGAACACTTTGAGTGTGATGAAGAACAATGAAGAACACCTTTTTGATTCATAAAAGGGCAAGGAAGTAATTAATTTGGTGTTTGGGGGGTTATTTAGTAATTTCTGAAAGTTAGGGTGGTAAAAGTAGAAATATTAAAAGTTACGGGTGGTAAAAAGTAAATTTTAAAGGTTAAAAGTAAAAGTAAGTTAATTTTCGAAAATTTAATGATAAAATAATAAAAAATAATGAAATATTAAATAATAATATTTAATAAAAAATAATATTTTAATAAAAATAATAAAATAATACAGAAAAGGCAGTTTTCTGTAAAAGCTTTAGAAAGACAACTTTAAGCACAGAATCTCATAATTACCTTCATAAAACACTTAGGGAGTGGTAAAAACATATTAGTGAGGCAAAGATAAATAAAAGATAAAAAGTTGAAGAAAAGATGAAAATCGAAGAAAAAGTCTGTAAAGTTTTAATGACAGAAAAACAGACAGAGACTAGTGAACGAACTAGGGCAACATAGTTAGTCCTGGAATTGCGAATAGAGTTAGGTATTATATGAATAGTTAAACTATTTCAGTATAGACTTAATGAACCTATACTTGGGATAGACTAACTATTCATACCGAAATTTACATAAGTTTTAAATACATACGTTAAACAGAAAAATCATAGCAGAATAAAGTAACACAGAGCACAGAGTAACCAGAGTAAAGTAAAGAGATACAAAGAGAAAAGAATAATATGATAAAGAGAAATGGTTTGAATTAAGATGTTGTAAAAGTGAAAGATGTAAATTTTGTACAGTATGATTGAACAGAGAAAGAAAGAGGTACTGCATAAGAATGTGAAAATGATGATGAATAATGAGAATGATGATGAATGATGATAATGAGAATGATTATGTGATGATTTGTTGCTTGAGGCAACCCAAGAGATATTTATTTGTTGCTTGGGGCAACCCAAGAGATGTGTTTATTCATTTGTTGCGTTAAGGCAACTCCAGATGTACTTGTATGATCATCTGCTGCAGTGAGGCAGTCAGATAGATAATGGTGTGATCACTGAGAACGCTTTCCTACGGTACAGATCCATATTTTATTTCTGTAAGGCAGAGGGGTTATTTCCTGCTACAGAAGTACCGTGACCACCTGTTCCATTTCTGTAGTGGCAGAGGGGTTATTTCCTATATACAGAAGGTGTGTCGGCGTACATCCCTGCAGTGGCAGATGTGTTATTTCCTGCGTGCAATGGACCCTGTGGTGGCAGAGGGGTTATTTCCTGTACACAGGGGTATAGCCAATAGGAAAGCCTTATCCAGACAGAGGTTGCTGGATAACGTCGGGAGCGGGTTAGTAACCGACAGATGAGCTCATTACCTGCACTAGGGCTAGACATGCATCATACCTGGTTGCGCATTTCCTTTGTTATGTTTGTCGTATGAATGTATGCTTTCCTTGTTTATATTCCATTTTCTGCGCTTGTGATATTTTCTTGTATTCTTCTGTTTGTGTTCTGCTATCTGTTTTCTCTATCTTCTCTACTTATTTGTGTTTTCTAATTACTGCTACCTTGTATTCTGCTAATAGTCTGCTAAACAACATAGAATTAATGAATGTAACTAATAACCCCGACCCTACTAAGAACTCCCCAGTTCTTACCCCTTTTCTCTCCCTTCCCCCTTCAGATGGAAGTAAGAGTACCTTACCGTAGTTCGCTGATGACCGTTCGCAAGAAGAGGATTCTGCTCTAGATAGTCTTCTGAGTCTAGGGTGAATATCGATCTCTGATTATATGTAAATACTGTAAGACCAACCAACGTCTGCACCCCTTTGTATGCGCACTTTAATCTAAATCCTGTGAACGAGATTCCTATTTTGTGGATACTTTATGAGGTACCAGAGAGACGTCCTGTGGAAAAGTCTGATCGTGCAGAGGAGTAGCAGATGATGTTCTATCTTTTGATGACGTTCCACCTGACTTGAGTTGTGAAGACTTAGAACGTACTTTCCCTCGCTTTAGTAGTTTAGACAGACTAGGTGAGTATAGAGTCTAGGCTAGCCTAGGTGCCAGCTTAGGGACCTCTTGAACAGGTCAGGACCTGGGATGTTGTATGTATGTATATGTATATAGTTATTATCTAGCTATACCTATGGGTGTTCTAACTAAAGGTCTATACTCTAATAAAGGCTGGATAACTGAATGTTGCTAGCTACTTGTGATGTATTTATGTGTGGTTGCTTATAACTGTTTTATCTTTTATCAGCTGTGAGTTGATTATGAATGAATTCGTTGGTAGCACAAATTGCGAATCACACTTTTCACAACTCGTACCACTAACCAGCAAGTGCACTGGGTCGTCCAAGTAATACCTTACGTGAGTAAGGGTCGAATCCCACAGAGATCGTTGGTTTGAAGCAATCTATGGTTATCTTGTAAATCTTAGTCAGGAAGTCAATTATGTTTATCAGTTGAATTATGAATAACCAGTAGAGCATAAATTAAAAGTTACTTGTTGTGTAGTAATGGAGAATATGTTGGAGTTTTGGAGATGCTTTGTCTTTTGAATCTCTGCTTTCCTCTGTCTTCTGATTCATGCACGCACGTCCTCCTATGGCAAGCTGTGTGTTGGTGGATCACCGTTGTCAATGGCTACCTTCCATCCTTCCAGTGAAAACTACGCTCACGCGCTCTGTCACAGCACGGCTAATCACCGGTTGGTTCTCGATCCGGTTGGAATAGGATTTACTATCCTTTTGCATCTGTCACTAATGCCCAGCCTTCAGGAGTTTGAAGCTCGTCACAGTCATTCAATCCTTGAATCCTACTCGGAATGCCACAGACAAGGCTTAGACTTTCCGGATTCTCATGAATGCCGCCATCAGTTCTAGCTTATACCACGGAGATTCTGATTAAAGAATCTAAGAGACACTCATTCAATCGGATATAGAACGGAGGTGGTTGTCAGGCACACGTTCGTGGGTTGAGGAAGGTGATGAATGTCACAGATCATCACCTTCATCACAGTTAAGCGCGAATGAACATCTTAGATAGGAACAAGCGTGTTTGAATGGAAAACAGAAATACTTGCATTAATTCAATGAGACACAGCAGAGCTCCTCACCCCCAACAATGGGGTTTAGAGACTCATGCCGTCAGAGAATACAAAGTTTAGATCTGAAATGTCATGAGATACAAAATAAGTCTCTAAAAGTTGTTTAAATACTAAACTAGTAGCCTAGGGTTACAAAATATGAGTGGACTATGATGGATGATGCAGAGACCCACTTCTGGGGCCCACTTGGTGTGCTGGGGCCCACTTGGTGTGTGCTGGGGCTGAGATTTCGTGCAGAGGCCATTTGTGGAGTTGAACGCCAGTTTTTGTGCCAGTTTGGGCGTTCAACTCCAGTTTTTGATCCTTTTCTGCCGCTGGACGCCAGAATTGGGCAGAAGGCTGGCGTTGAACGCCAGTTTACGTCGTCAATTCTTGTGCAAAGTATGGACTATTATATATTGCTGGAAAGCCCTAGATGTCTACTTTCCAACGCAATTGGAAGCACGCCATTTCGAGTTCTGTAGCTCCAGAAAATCCACTTTGAGTGCAGGGAGGTCAGAATCCAACAGCATCAGCAGTCCTTTTTCAGCCTGAATTAGATTTTTGCTCAGCTCCTTCAATTTCAGCCAGAAAAATACCTGAAATTACAGAAAAACACACAACTCATAGTAAAGTCCAAAAATATGAATTTTTCCTAAAAACTACTAGAAATAGACTAAAAACTAACTAAAACACACTCTAAACTATATGAAATTATCCCCAAAAAGCGTATAAAATATCCGCTCATCATCCGTCTATTAATCCAAATGTTTTCAAAAAAAAAAAAGTACCTCGCTAACTAACTACGCTTTTAACAACAAATCAGGCTCATATAATAAATAATAGATAATATATAGGATGACAAATTGGTAGCACTCAGTTTCTGGTGTGTCCTAGGCGTACTGAAATTTGGGTCGTTATAGTAGCCATGGTACTTCTTCACTCTATGTCCATACTCCTTGAAAGTTGTATCGCTTTGAGGGTCAAATAATTCTACCACTCCATAGGGTTTTACCTCCTTCACCTTGAAGGGTCCTTCCCATCTTGAACGGAGCTTCCCAGGCATGAATCTGAGCCTTGAGTTGTAGAGGAGAACTTCGTCACCTTCTTGAAAATCTTTCCTCCGGATATGGTGATCATGAAATGCCTTAGTCTTTTCCTTTTAGATTCGAGCATTCTCATATGCCTCGATCCTAAGACACTCAAGTTCTTCTAGTTGCAATTTTCTGGCTATACCCGCCTTGGTGAAATCCATGTTACACTGCTTAACCGCCCAACAGGCCTTATGCTCAATCTCCACTGGAAGGTGGCATGCCTTTCCATAGACGATCCGAAAGGGACTCATCCCCAACGGGGTCTTGTAGGCCGTCCTATACGCCCATAGTGCATCTCCCAACCGAGAGCTCCAATCCTTCCTTTGTGGATTCACCACTTTCTCCAAAATTTTCTTAATCTCACAGTTGGACACCTCCGCTTGTCCGTTGGCTTGGTGGTGATAAGCAGTTGCAACCTTGTGCAATACCCCATCGCGCTTGAGTAGTGCCTCTACTTTCCTGTTGCAAAAGTTGGAACCTTGGTAGCTCACAATTGCTCGTGGCGACCCATAGCAGCACACAATATTATTTCTAATGAAAGAAATCACAGTATTAGCATCATCATGACGAGTAGGTATCGCTTCCACCAACTTTGATACGTAGTCAACCGCCAACAGAATATACAGATATCCACTTGAGTTGGAAAATGGCCCCATAAAGTCTATGCCCTATACATCAAAGATCTCACAGAACAACATTGGTTGTTGAGGCATTTCATCCTTTTGGGATGCATTTCCCGACTTCTGACGTTGGTGACACGACACACAGAATCGGTTAGCATCTGTTCCGAGGGTTACCTGAAACTGAAGATCAATCTCGGACGAGATCTGTGGTGCTGATCGAAGCTGTCGGGTCCGAACAATCTTTCCCCTGACCATGGTCCGAAATTCGTAGCAGGCTGTTCCAGATAGTCTTTGCTTGTCAGTCTGCCACATATTAGCATAGAACTCCTGGACCATGTTCCTTCCTACTTTCGTTTCAGGATTAGCTAGGACTTCCCAGTTCCTGATTCGAATTTGCTCCTGGATCTCCGGATATTCATCTTCTTTCAGATCGAATCTAACTTCCGGGATCACTGATCTCAGACCCATTACTTTAAGATAATGGTCTGAATGTTCTTTAGATAAGAACTTCCCTTGATTCCAAAGTGGTTTTGGAACGCTTTCTTTCTTGTCTCTAGGAGTGTATTATTTCCCTTTGGGAGCCATGATCTTAGTGATTTCGGAAAAACACACCAAACTTAGAGGTTTGCTTGTCCTCAAGCAAAAGAAAAGAAAGGAGAGGGATAGAAGGAGATTGAGTAGCACTTGTTGATGAAGGGGGGGAGGCCGAACCCAATTTAAAGGGGGGGGGAGGGGTGGATTTTCGAAAAATTGGAGGAGATAAGATAAAAAGATTGAGTTGAAAAAGATAAGATAGAAGATATAGTTTAATTTTGAAAAGATAGGATAGTTTTTTTTTTTTTTTGAAAAAGATAATTCTGGATTTTGAAAAAGATAATATGAAAAAGATATTGAAAAAGATATGGATTAGTTGAAAAGATTTTTGAGTGAAAAAGATAGATTTTGAAAAAGATAGATTTTTTCTGAAAAGATTTTGAAAAGAGTTGGATTGAATTTGGAAAAATGGATTTTTAAAAATTAAGGATTTTAGAAATCAGGGTTCTTGATATATTCATGTAAAAATCATGCATTGAAGCATTCAAATTTAAAATTAAATTGGAAATTCGTGTGGAATCACTGGAAATGGCTCCTCCCTGTCCTCCTGGCGTTTGAACGCCCAAACACTGCCTGTTTTGGGCGTTCAGCGCCCAAATGCTGATCTCCTGGGCGTTCAGCGCCCAGTTGCTGCCATTACTGGCGTTCAACGCCCAGTGGGTGGCCATTCCTGGCGCTGAACGCCCAAATGCTGCCATTACTGGCGTTCAGCGCCCAGTGGATGCCCATTTTGGGCGCTGAACGCCCAAAATGCCCCTTTACTGGCGTTTTCTTGCCATTGAGCTCTTTTACTCTGTTTTGTGTGCCGAGGTCTTCTGTAAATGATTATTTACCTTGTTGTCAATGAACTATATATAAAATATAAAGATAGAAATAGGGCAAAATGCTTGGAGGATTGTTGCCCCATGGCTGGGTTGCCTCCCAGCAAGCGCTTCTTTATTGTCTTTAGCTGGACCTTGCTGAGCTTTTAATCTAGCTTCAGCCTTGAGCATTCTTGCTCAGTGTTGCCTTCAAGATAATGCTTGATTCTCTGTCCATTGACAATGAACTTCTTATCAGAATCAATATCTTGAAGCTCCACATAACCATATGGTGACACACTTGTAATCACGTATGGTCCCCTCCACCGGGATTTCAGTTTCCCAGGGAATAGCCTGAGTCTAGAGTTAAACAACAGGACCTTCTGTCCTGGTTCAAAGATTCTAGATGACAGCTTTCTGTCATGCCATTTTTTTTATTTTTCTTTATAAAGCTTGGCATTTTCGAAAGCTGTGAATCTGAATTCCTCTAGCTCATTTAGCTGGAGCAATCGTTTTTCTCCTGCTAATTTGGCATCTAAGTTTAGGAATCTGGTTGCCCAATAGGCCTTATGTTCCAGTTCCACGGGCAAGTGGCATGCCTTACCATACACGAGTTGGTATGGAGAGGTCCCTATAGGGGTCTTGAATGCTGTTCTGTAAGCCCACAGAGCATCATCCAAGCTCCTTGCCCAATCCTTTCTACGGGTATTTACTGTCTGTTCCAGGATTCTCTTTAATTCTCTGTTAGAGACTTCAGCTTGCCCGTTGGTTTGTGGATGATATGGAGTGGCCACTTTGTGGCGAATTCCATACCGAACCATGGCAGAGTAAAGCTGTTTATTGCAGAAGTGAGTGCCCCCATCGCTGATTAACACTCTAGGGACACCGAACCTGCTAAAGATATGTTTCTGGAGGAATTTCAGCACTGTTTTAGTATCATTGGAGGGTGTGGCGATAGCCTCAACCCATTTTGATACATAGTCAACTGCCACCAGAATATAAGTGTTTGAGTATGATGGTGGGAAAGGTCCCATGAAGTCAATTCCCCATACATCAAACAACTCTATTTCCAAGATTCCTTGTTGAGGCATGGCGTAACCATGAGGCAGATTACCAGCTCTTTGGCAACTGTCACAATTACGTACAAACTCTCGGGAATCTTTATAGAGTGTGGGCCAATAGAAGCCACATTGGAGGACCTTGGTGGCTGTTCGCTCACCTCCGAAATGGCCTCCATATTGAGATCCATGGCAATGCCATAGGATTCTCTGTGTTTCCTCTCTAGGGACACACCTACGGATAATTCCGTCTGCACATCTCTTAAAGAGATAGGGCTCATCCCACAAGTAGTACTTTGCATCAGTAATTAGTTTCTTTTTTTGTATTCTATTGTACTCCTTGGGTATGAACCTTGCAGCTTTATAGTTTGCAATATCGGCAAACCATGGTGCTTCCTGAATTGCAAATAGATGCTCATCAGGGAACGTCTCAGAGATCTCAAGGAAGGGGAGGGACGTCCCTTCCACTGGCTCTATCCGGGACAGATGATCAGCCACTTGGTTCTCTGTCCCTTTTCTGTCTCTTATTTCTATATCAAACTCTTGCAGAAGAAATACCCATCTGATGAGCCTGGGTTTTGAATCCTGCTTTGTGAGTAGATATTTAAGAGCAGCATGGTCAGTATACACAATCACTTTTGATCCTACTAAGTATGATCTGAACTTGTCAATGGCGTAAACCACTGCAAGTAGTTCTTTTTCTGTGGTTGTGTAATTTTTCTGGGCATCATTTAGAACGCGACTGGCATAATAAATGACATGCAGAAGCTTGTCATGCCTCTGTCCCAATACTGCACCAATGGCATGATCATTGGCATCACACATTAACTCAAATGGCAATGTCCAGTCTGGTGCAGAAATGACTGGTGCTGTGACCAGCTTAGCTTTCAGCGTTTCAAACGCCTGCAGGCATGCTGTGTCAAACACAAATGGCGTGTCAGCAGCTAGCAGATTGCTTAGAGGTTTTGCGATTTTTGAAAAATCCTTTATAAACCTCCTATAGAATCCTGCATGCCCCAGAAAGCTTCTGATTGCCTTAACATTGGCAGGTGGTGGTAATTTTTCAATTACCTCTATTTTTGCTTGGTCCAACTCTATTCCCTTGTTTGAGATTTTATGCCCAAGAACAATTCCTTCAGTCACCATGAAGTGACACTTTTCCCAGTTTAAAACTAGGTTGGTTTCTTGGCATCTTTTCAGAACAAGTTTCAGGTGATCAAGACAGGAGCTGAATGAGTCTCCATATACTGAGAAGTCATCCATGAAGACTTCCAGAAATTTTTCCACCATATCAGAGAAAATAGAGAGCATGCATCTCTGGAAGGTTGCAGGTGCATTGCATAGCCCAAAGGGCATCCTTCTATAAGCAAACACTCCGGATGGACATGTGAATGCTGTTTTCTCTTGATCCTGGGGGTCTACTGCAATCTGGTTATAGCCTGAGTAGCCATCTAAAAAGCAGTAATAATCATGACCTGCTAGTCTCTCTAGCATCTGGTCTATGAATGGTAAAGGAAAATGATCCTTTCTGGTGGCTGTATTGAGCCTTCTGTAGTCAATACACATGCGCCACCCTGTAACTATTCTTGTAGGAACCAGTTCATTTTTTTCATTATGAATCACTGTCATGCCTCCTTTTTTTGGGACGACTTGAACAGGACTCACCCAGGGGCTATCAGAAATGGGATAAATAATCCCAGCCTCTAGTAATTTGGTGACCTCTTTCTGCACCACTTCCTTCATGGCTGGATTTAGCCGCCTCTGTGGTTGAACCACTGGTTTGGCATTATCCTCCAATAGGATTTTGTGCATGCATCTAGCTGGGCTTATGCCCTTAAGGTCACCTATGGACCACCCAAGAGCTGTCTTGTGTGTCCTTAGCACTTGAATAAGTGCTTCCTCTTCCTGTGAATTTAAAGCAGAGCTTATGATCACTGGAAAAGTGTCACCTTCTCCTAGAAATGCATATTTCAAGGATGGTGGCAGTGGCTTGAGCTCTGGTTTAGGAGGTTTTTCCTCTTTCAGAAGAAAGTTCAGAGGCTCTTTCATGTCCTCTGAATCCTCCAAATCAGGCTGAACATCTTTAAAGATGTTTTCCAACTCTGATTCGAGACTCTCAGCCATGTTGATCTCTTCTACCAAAGAGTCAATAAGGTCAACTTTCATGCAGTCTGTTGATGTGTCTGGATGCTGCATGGCTTTGACAGCGTTCAACTTGAACTCGTCATCGTTGACTCTCAGGGTTATTTCCCCCTGCTGGACGTCAATGAGGGATCGTCCAGTTGCTAGGAAGGGTCTTCCTAGAATGAGAGTAGCACTCTTGTGCTCCTCCATTTCCAGCACAACAAAGTCAGTGGGAAAGGCGAATGGCCCAACTCTGACAATCATGTCCTCAATCACGCCTGATGGGTATTTAGTGGAACCATCAGCAAGTTGGAGACATATCCGGGTTGGTTTAACTTCTTCAGTTAAGCCAAGCTTCCTGATAGTGGATGCAGGTATCAGGTTGATGCTTGCCCCAAGATCGCATAAAGCTGTCTTGGTGCAATCACCTTCTAATATGCATGGTATCAGAAAGCTCCCAGGGTCTTTAAGCTTTTCAGGAAAGCTTTTCAGAATGACTGCACTGCATTCTTCAGTGAGGAGAACTCTTTCTGTTTCTCTCCACTCCTTTTTATGACTCAAGATCTCTTTCATGAACTTGGCATAAGAAGGTATTTGCTCAAGTGCCTCTGCAAATGGAATCTTTATTTCAAGAGTCCTCAGATAATCTGCAAAGCGAGCAAATTGCTTATCCTGCTCCTCTTTCCGGAGTTTTTGAGGATAAGGTATCTTGGCTTTATATTCCTCAACCTTAGTGGTTAAAGAAGCCTTTTTAGAGGGGTTGTTATCAGCACTTATGTGTGTCTGATCCCTCACTGGCAATTGCGTACCAGAGTTAGAAGTTGGAGTGACGTTAGACGCCAACTCACTGTCTGTTCCTGGCGCCTGAACGCCAGAAATGTGCCCCTGTTGGGCGTTCAGCGCTGGATTCTGCCCCATTTGGGCGTTCAACGCCAGATTCTTGCCCATTTCTGGCGTTGAACGCCAATCCTGCCTTGTTTCTGGCGCTGAACGCCAGTTTTGGGCATGGTCTGGGCGTTCAGCGCCAGCCTTCCACCTATTTTCTGGCGTTTTAGTGCCAGAATTATTTTTCCCTGGGCTCTTACTGTCCTCAGGGGAATCTTTGGTGGGTTGCTCATTTCTTGAATTTTTGATGCCTTGAGGTGGGGTATTTAATGTTTTCCCACTTCTTAATTGAACTGCTTGGCATTCTTCTGCTATTTGCTTTGATAGCTGCTGCTTTGTTTGCTTAAACTGTTCTTCCATATGCATATTAGCTATCCTTGTCTCCTGTAACCTGTCTTTGAATTCAGCTAGCTGCTTTGTTAGAAAATCTAATTGCTGATTGAATTCAGCAGCTTGTTTTACAGTACTGAATTCAGCAGTTACTGTTTTAACCTCTTCATTCATGGAAGGGTTGCTGCTTAGATACAGATGCTGATTCCTGGCAACTGTATCAATGAGCTCTTGAGCTTCTTCAATTGTCTTTCTCATATGGATAGATCCACCAGCTGAGTAATCTAAAGACATCTGAGCTCCTTCTACAAGCCCATAGTAGAAGATGTCTAACTGAACCCACTCTGAAAACATTTCAGAGGGGCATTTTCGTAGCATCTCTCTGTATCTCTCCCAGGCATCATAAAGAGATTCATTATCTCCTTGTTTAAAGCCTTGGATGTCCAGCCTTAGCTGTGTCATCCTTTTTGGAGGGAAATATTGATTCAGGAATTTTTCTGTCAGCTGTTTCCATGTTCTTATGCTGGCCTTAGGTTGGTTATTTAACCACCTCTTAGCTTGATCTTTTACAGCAAATGGAAACAGTAATAGTCTGTAGACGTCCTGATCTATTTCCTTATCATGTACTGTGTCAGCAATTTGTAAAAATTGTGCCAGAAACTCTATAGGTTCTTCCTGTGGAAGACCGGAATACTGGCAACTTTGCTGCACCATGATAATGAGCTGAGGATTCAACTCAAAGCTACTAACTCCAATGGAGGGTATGCAGATGCTACTCCCATATGAAGCAGTAGAGGGGTTAGAATATGACCCCAAAGTCCTCCTGGACTGTCCATCTCC
Source organism: Arachis hypogaea (assembly GCF_003086295.3). NCBI lineage: Eukaryota > Viridiplantae > Streptophyta > Magnoliopsida > Fabales > Fabaceae > Arachis > Arachis hypogaea. The sequence continues at coordinate 72,933,687 of NC_092048.1, read as the reverse complement.
ACTTATGTCCATGATGGATCTCTATGGATATAACTTGGACTGATTTATCTTTTTATTTATTTTATTTTATAAGAAGTAAATACTTAAATAAAATAAAATAAATAAAAAGAATTTGAATTTTGAAATAATAAATTTTTTTTTTTCGTAAAAAAAAAATTAAAAATAATTAGTTAAAAAAACAGAAATTTTTGAAAAAAGAGGGGAGATATTTTCGAAAATTTGAGAGAGAGAGAGTTAGTTAGGTAGTTTTCAAAAAGTTAAGAAACAAACAAAAAGTTGGTTAGTTAGTTGAAACAAATTTTGAAAAGATAGGAAGTTAGAAAAGATATTTTGAAAAGATATTTTTGAATTTAGTGAGGAGAGAGAAAAACAATAAGATAGTACAAGATTTAAAATTTTTAGATCTAATGCTCCTTGTTTTCGAAAAATTTGGAGGGAAAACACCAAGGAACACCAAACTTAAAAATTTTAAGATCAAGACACAAGGAAAACTCAAGAACACTTTGAAGACTCACAAGAACACAAGAACATGAAGGAAGAACACCAAACTTAAAAAAAAAATTTTTTGAAAACCAAACAAAATTTTCAAAAATCAAAGGGAAATCAACAAGAAAACACCAAACTTAAAGTTTGGCACAAGATTTAATAGAAAAAAAAATATTTTTGAAAAAGAATGTTTTGAAAAGAGTATAAAAGATTCTAACCCAATCAAATTAATGTTCTAGCCAAATGAGTTATGGGACCTTATTTTAAGAAAGATTATTTTTGAAAACACCAAACTTAAAGTTTGGCACAGGATTTAATAGAAAAATTATTTTTGAAAAAGGTTTTTTTTAAAAAAATATGATAGCCAATTATCATGAACATAAACACCACGTTCTAAATAACTGAGCTATAAATTTAAAGTGTTTTAACAAGGGATAAATAATAAAAGACTCTAAACCAAAAAAGAGAAAATTTTTCCTAATCTAAGCAACAAAATAATCCGTCAGTTGTTCAAACACGAACAATCCCCGGCAACGGCGCCAAAAACTTGGTAGCACAAATTGCGAATCACACTTTTCACAACTCGTACCACTAACCAGCAAGTGCACTGGGTCGTCCAAGTAATACCTTACGTGAGTAAGGGTCGAATCCCACAGAGATCGTTGGTTTGAAGCAATCTATGGTTATCTTGTAAATCTTAGTCAGGAAGTCAATTATGTTTATCAGTTGAATTATGAATAACCAGTAGAGCATAAATTAAAAGTTACTTGTTGTGTAGTAATGGAGAATATGTTGGAGTTTTGGAGATGCTTTGTCTTTTGAATCTCTGCTTTCCTCTGTCTTCTGATTCATGCACGCACGTCCTCCTATGGCAAGCTGTGTGTTGGTGGATCACCGTTGTCAATGGCTACCTTCCATCCTTCCAGTGAAAACTACGCTCACGCGCTCTGTCACAGCACGGCTAATCACCGGTTGGTTCTCGATCCGGTTGGAATAGGATTTACTATCCTTTTGCATCTGTCACTAACGCCCAGCCTTCAGGAGTTTGAAGCTCGTCACAGTCATTCAATCCTTGAATCCTACTCGGAATGCCACAGACAAGGCTTAGACTTTCCGGATTCTCATGAATGCCGCCATCAGTTCTAGCTTATACCACGGAGATTCTGATTAAAGAATCTAAGAGACACTCATTCAATCGGATATAGAACGGAGGTGGTTGTCAGGCACACGTTCGTGGGTTGAGGAAGGTGATGAATGTCACAGATCATCACCTTCATCACAGTTAAGCGCGAATGAACATCTTAGATAGGAACAAGCGTGTTTGAATGGAAAACAGAAATACTTGCATTAATTCATTGAGACACAGCAGAGCTCCTCACCCCCAACAATGGGGTTTAGAGACTCATTCCATCAGAGAATACAAAGTTTAGATCTGAAATGTCATGAGATACAAAATAAGTCTCTAAAAGTTGTTTAAATACTAAACTAGTAGCCTAGGGTTACAAAATATGAGTGGACTATAATGGATGATGCAGAGACCCACTTCTGGGGCCCACTTGGTGTGCTGGGGCCCACTTGGTGTGTGCTGGGGCTGAGATTTCGTGCAGAGGCCATTTGTGGAGTTGAACGCCAGTTTTTGTGCCAGTTTGGGCGTTCAACTCCAGTTTTTGATCCTTTTCTGGCGCTGGACGCCAGAATTGGGCAGAAGGCTGGCGTTGAACGCCAGTTTACGTCGTCAATTCTTGTGCAAAGTATAGACTATTATATATCGCTGGAAAGCCCTGGATGTCTACTTTCCAACGCAATTGGAAGCACGCCATTTCGAGTTCTGTAGCTCCAGAAAATCCACTTTGAGTGCAGGGAGGTCAGAATCCAACAACATCAGCAGTCCTTTTTCAGCCTGAATCAGATTTTTGCTCAGCTCCTTCAATTTCAGCCAGAAAAATACCTGAAATTACAGAAAAACACACAACTCATAGTAAAGTCCAAAAATATGAATTTTTCCTAAAAACTACTAGAAATAGACTAAAAACTAACTAAAACACACTCTAAACTATATGAAATTATCCCCAAAAAGCGTATAAAATATCCGCTCATCATCCGTCTATTAATCCAAATGTTTTCAAAAAAAAAAAGTACCTCGCTAACTAACTACGCTTTTAACAACGAATCAGGCTCATATAATAAATAATAGATAATATATAGGATGACAAATTGGTAGCACTCAGTTTCTGGTGTGTCCTAGGCGTACTGAAATTTGGGTCGTTACAGTAGCCATGGTACTTCTTCACTCTATGTCCATACTCCTTGAAAGTTGTATCGCTTTGAGGGTCAAATAATTCTACCACTCCATAGGGTTTTACCTCCTTCACCTTGAAGGGTCCTTCCCATCTTGAACGGAGCTTCCCAGGCATGAATCTGAGCCTTGAGTTGTAGAGGAGAACTTCGTCACCTTCTTGAAAATCTTTCCTCCGGATATGGTGATCATGAAATGCCTTAGTCTTTTCCTTTTAGATTCGAGCATTCTCATATGCCTCGATCCTAAGACACTCAAGTTCTTCTAGTTGCAATTTTCTGGCTATACCCGCCTTGGTGAAATCCATGTTACACTGCTTAACCGCCCAACAGGCCTTATGCTCAATCTCCACTGGAAGGTGGCATGCCTTTCCATAGACGATCCGAAAGGGACTCATCCCCAACGGGGTCTTGTAGGCCGTCCTATACGCCCATAGTGCATCTCCCAACCGAGAGCTCCAATCCTTCCTTTGTGGATTCACCACTTTCTCCAAAATTTTCTTAATCTCACAGTTGGACACCTCCGCTTGTCCGTTGGCTTGGTGGTGATAAGCAGTTGCAACCTTGTGCAATACCCCATCGCGCTTGAGTAGTGCCTCTACTTTCCTGTTGCAAAAGTTGGAACCTTGGTAGCTCACAATTGCTCGTGGCGACCCATAGCAGCACACAATATTATTTCTAATGAAAGAAATCACAGTATTAGCATCATCATGACGAGTAGGTATCGCTTCCACCAACTTTGATACGTAGTCAACCGCCAACAGAATATACAGATATCCACTTGAGTTGGGAAATGGCCCCATAAAGTCTATGCCCTATACATCAAAGATCTCACAGAACAACATTGGTTGTTGAGGCATTTCATCCTTTTGGGATGCATTTCCCGACTTCTGACGTTGGTGACACGACACACAGAATCGGTTAGCATCTGTTCCGAGGGTTACCTGAAACTGAAGATCAATCTCGGACGAGATCTGTGGTGCTGATCGAAGCTGTCGGGTCCGACCTGCTGAGCTTTGAGATGTCGCTGATCCTTGATCACCGGAGGGTGGTGGTACCTGCAAGAGACTCCGATGCTTAAGTTAGCATGGGCTTTCAGCAGGTATTTTTTGTAGAATCAGAGTATGAGTTATACCTGGGTGCTCCAATGTATTTATAATGGTGTGGAGTGACCTTTCCGGAGATAAGATAGTTATCTTATCTTATCTTTGAGTGAAGTCATCTTATCTTTAAGGGAAACTGCCTTTATCCTTATAGGCTTTGGCTGCCTTTAGATTGGGCTGTGTCCCTTTGTTTGGGCCTGTTTGGGACCTCTTATGTTGATTTGGCCAAACTCTTTTAAAGAAGAGGTCGGGGGACCTAACCTGAAGAGGTTGGTCGCTTTGTCTTCAATCAGTCCGGGCCGGATAGCTCGACCCAGGGTATGAACAGTGCCCCTGCTTGAGCTCGATTTTTCCTTCAAGGTCGCGTCTTCGGTTTTCGATCTTTTGGAGAAGTCAAGCTCGAGCATTTAGCCTTTTTGTCGATCTTTGTATAACTCCTACTGGTCTTCTTTGAATAAGGAGCATTTTTTCTTTTTCTTTGTTTAATTACTGTGCGCGTTGTGCTTCCTTGGGAACGTGCGAGGTTTTAAATGCTCATTAACTCCCCTTTTTCCGTTTCCCTTCTTTCCTTCTTTTCATTTCACTTTGAATTTTTGAAGTCTCATCTTTAAGTTTCTTTCTTTCTTTATTTTCGCTCTTGCTTTGCGGCTTCACTTTGTTTCTCTCGACCCTCTGTTTTTGCATTTTTCGTTCTTCCTCCCTCGGTGTTTCTTTGTTGCTGTTTCCTCTGGATCCTTCCCTCACGCTCGTCTCTTCTTCCTCTACAGGTTGGTGTTCTCTCTTCCCTTTTATTATTTTTGTTTTTCACTTTTTTATATGTCTCCGCTGTTACATGTGCTTTGTCTCTGAGAATCTTTGACCCTTTCGAGGAATAAATGATGGTTATCTGAGCTTGCGTCTTTTGTGGTGATCCCTGTATTTCCTTTGCTATGATGTGTGCTTGGTGATTTTTGCTTTCCTGGGGTTTTGTTAGGGCCGTTCCTGCATCCTTCATTTCTACGTGTCTTCATTTCTGGGCTTACTACTTTATTTGAACCGTTTTAGTGAAGAAAGATTGTAGTCTTGATGGTCCTTGTTGATGATGATGAAATTTCTTGCTGCTTTGTGATGTTACTAGAAGAGAATTTGTTTGTGAGATGGTTAGGGCATAGACCGTTGGTTTCCTTCTTTTCTGTTTCCTGCCTTGTTACTACCTCCATAGGGTGCCCCTGGATTTTAGTGCGAATCCTGGGGTTTCCCTTTTGCTGCCGTGTCTGATTCTTGTCATTCATACATTATTGTCCGAATTGTTTTCATATTTGTCCGAGTTGTTTGGTAGTAACCCATCTTTTCTCTGTTTCTTCCTGTAGTTATAGTTGGCCTATGTCTTCTCGCAAAAATATTGTTGAGATGTCTACTAAGATCCCGGTGGCATGTCTAACTGGATGGACTCCATTGTGTTGATGTGTGTTACCGTTGCTAACTTTGAGTATTGTGTGTGGCTTAGGAGGATGATAAACCACTATTTCATGGTTTATCTTGTACTCAATTGAGTGGTTTTTATCTACTCTTTACCCACTTATTCATACTATTTGCATGGTTTTATATTTCCTTCCTAATTATGTGTTTTGATTGAAAACATGCTTCTTTGATCTTATATTTGCTTATTATTAATCCTCTCTTATTACCATTAGATGCCTTGATATGTGTGTTAAGTGTTTTCAGATATTATAAGGCAGGAATGGCTTGGAGGATGAGAAGAAAGCATGCAAAAGTGGAAGGAATACAAGAAGTTGGAGAAATTGCTAAGCTGTCCAGCCTGACCTCTTCGCACTCAAACAGCTATAACTTTAGCTACAGAGGTCCAAATGACGCGGTTTCAGTTGCGTTGGAAAGCCAACGTCCGGGGCTTCGATTTGATATATAATATGTTATAGTTCCCTTGACGCTAGGCAACGCGATTGCATGATCCATGCGGCCGCGTCGCAGTGACGGAAATCCAGCATGGTAAAATTCGAAACCAGCGAATTCTGGACTGTTTCTGACCCAGTTTGCGGCCCAGAAAACACAGATTAGAGGCTATAAAGTGGGGACTACATCCATTCATAGGGAGGCTTTCACATTCACAATTTTAGGAGTAGATGTAGTTTTTAGAGAGAGAGTGATGAGAGAACTTTTGCGTGGTCTAGAAATTTGCGGATAAATCCTCGTTGCAAGTATAGTTTCTAAACCTTCAAAAGTCCTTTCATACAAACGTTTTGGGTATCACAAGTAACAAACCCCTTAAAAATTGTTAACCGAGTATTCAAACCTCGGGTCGTCTTCTCAAGGAACTGCGAGGAAGTATGTTCTTACTATTGGTTATAAAGGTTGTAATCAGGGTTTAGAAGGTGAGAAGCAAGTAATTTAAATGACGAGTGAATTAAATGGAAATTAAAAATAAATAATAACTATAAAACAACTTTTAGCAGGATAAGGGAAATTAGAGGTCCAACTTAGTTATCTCTCTCAACTATAATGAAAGTTGAATCTAAACTCCACTTGGTCAGCCTTTACTAGGGCAAAGGAAAGTCAATGGACTAATTAATCTGGCCTTTGAATCCTATTTATTTCCTAAGAAAAGGTTGGGATTACTTAAGTTCAGCTCAATTAGCAAGATAATGATTATCAATTATATTGAGTTTAATAACTGTTGAGTTACTGAATCCTTAACCAGAACCAAAAGGGGAAAAAGTAAAATTGCTGAAATAATAAAGACGTCCTTAGATGAGAAGCAATGATAACTTAAATCAAAGAGAACAATCATCAACTGAAAATACCTCAAATATCATTAATTCAAATAACTGTCTGTGACATGGAATAATTCATAAATCAAATTATAATAATCAATTCAAATGTTGGAATAAATAAAACTAAAAATAAAAGAATATTAAACCTGGGATTCAAAGTTACTCTTAAAACAAGAAGAAATCCTAAATCCTAAAAGAGAGAGAGAGAAGATCTCCCTCTCAACTAAATCTAAATCATTGAAAAGTAAAATATGCGAGCTCTCTTTTTGAATGGGTGCATTCCCACACTTTATAACCTCTGGTCTATGCTGTCTGTACTTGGATCTGGGCCAAAAAGGGCTTTAGAATTTGCTGGGGGCGTATTCTATAAATTCTGGTGCGTGGCCTCTGTCACGCGTTCGCGTGGGTCACGCGGTCGCGTCATTTGGAGCCTTTCCTTGCCATGCGGTCGCGTCAGTCATGCGACCGCGTCATATGCGTTCTGCTTAAGACGCGCGGTCGCGTCAGTCATGCGGTCGCGTCGCTGCTGATTCGTGCTTGGCACGCGATCGCGTCATCCATGCGATCGCATGGATACCAGTTTCCTTAAAGCTCCATTTTGCTTCCTCCTTCCATTTTAGTACGTTTCCTTTTTCATCCTTTAAGTCATTCTGCCTTAGAAAATCTGAAACTACTCAACACACTAATCACGGCATCGAATGGAAATAAAGGTAATTAAAATAATTAATTTTAAAGCTTAGAAAACATGTTTTTCACAATATGACATAATAAGGAGGGGAAAGTAAAACCATGCAATTAATGTGAATAAGTAGGTGAAGGATTGTATAAATCACTCAAATTAAGCACAAAAGAACTCATGAAATATGGGTTTATCAACCTCCCTACACTTAAACACTAGCATGTCCTCATGTTAAATCCAAGGTAAATAACTAAGGTTAAAGTGATGGAATGTCATGCAATGCAACCTAATTTAAATGCAACTACCTAAATGAATGATGCATCATGCAACTCTAATTTATCCACTCATATATAAAGCTTACATGTAGTCAAGTTATTTCACATTCTCAAGGAGATATATATATATATATATAGCTAACCCTTAAATAATAAAGCATTTTAGCAAATGAGATGGGAAAGAAAACTTTGTACAAACTTACAAAACAATTAGTAAATTAAGTACAGATATATGTTGATGAGTTATTGAACCCTCACTGGATTTTGTGTTTACTCTCTAGTCACTCAGTGTTTATTGGGTTTATTCACTCCATCTTTCTTTTTATTCTTAATTTCTATAGCTTTGTTCTTCATCTAACCAATCAACAATTATAGAATATAGTCATACCAAAAAGTCATGAGGTTTTTAATTAAGGTTGTAATGGGGCCAAGGTAAAGGTAAGGATTTATATATAGGGTTAAGTGAGCTAATAAGCGAATCTTTAATTAGACTAAGATCTCACCTAACATACATTTCTAGCAAGATAAAACTTCTTTACCTATTCTCCCATATTATCCCACTTATTGTTACATGCTCATGTTTCACTCTTTTATTTTTATCCCATGTGCATTGTTTTTATTTTGCATTGGGGAATTTCTTTTGTATCCCCTTTTATTCAAATGCTGAAAAAATAACTTTCTCTCTCTCTTTTTTTTTTAATGCACATGGTAATTGAATCACTTAGATTTTCTCATGAGTATGCTTCCCAAATTTTATTTTATTCCTTTTAACTTTTCTACCTTTTGTTTCTATCATCCATGTTCCCGAAAGGTTTCCCACATTCTACTCTATTTATAATTTTCTATCTTAAGCTAACCAAGGATTTACTTGGGATTTTCTTTTGTTTTTCTGCTTAAGGCTAGTAATTTGGCTAAATAGAATAAAGGGGTTTTAAAAGGCTCAAGGGGGCTAACAAGGGTGATATAAAAGGTAGGCTAATTTGGGGTGAGTGAGCTAAAATCAAATGATGGCCTCAATCATTCTCTTGGTATGTATCTATTCTATATTCTATAATTGGACATATAGATTAAAGCAAAGGAAAGAACATCAGAATAAAAAGAAATGTAACACACAGAAATGAAATTATGGTTTGAATGCAACCATACAGTTTAAGCTCAAGACTCACAGGCTGTGTGTTCTCTAACTCAAGCATCATATATCATTTATATATTGTATGCAAGTTTAGTTAAAAATTCCCATTATTCTCATAAAAAAAATTATTTAGGGTAGCTTTTAAAGTTTTAATGTTCCTCCTTGATGAAATGTTGTCAGCTTAACTACATCATGTAATGCTATATACAAGTTTTGTGGATTTAAATCTGATATGTTCAATTTCCTAGCTTACTTCCTTTTTATATTTTTCAATTTAAACTAAGCTATAACTAAGCTATCTTATGTAAAAAGGGTAAACTATACTAATTGATCCACTAATAAGTTAGAATTGCAAACTAAACTAAATAACTAAAATGAACTAAATAACTAAAATATGAACAAAATTTGCAAAATGCAGAAAATAGAGTAAAATACACAAGTAGCAATGTATAAGTACTCAGAAAATAACAATAAAAGAAAAAGAGGAAAATACCGAAAAATATCCAAAATAAAAGAAAAAGTATGTAGTAGTTCACCAAAATAAACGCCAGAGATGGCGACCTCCCCACACTTAAAATGAAGCATCGTCCTCGATGCTCAATCAAGCCGGGTGTGAAGGAGTGTCATCACTGGGAGGGATGGTAGCTGGGGTCTCTGTGGCGGTGGTGGGCTGAGAGTCTGGCTGCTGTAGAGGAGGGACTGACTGGAGCGGGATCTCCGGATCTGCAGCCTCAAGCTGATGTGGGGCCTCCTGCTGTGGTGTGGCGTGCTCTGTGCCTGCCTGCTGATGAGTCTCCGCCTGGGAATGAGGCTCCTCCTCGTGCTCATCCTCCTCCTCCTCTGATGGCTCTGATGGTGTGTCGGGCTCGGAGGGGATGTCGGCGCCCTGTTTGATCATCAGCTTCAGATGGGAATAGCGTTGCCTGCTGCGGCGCTCCAATCTCTCATGCCGGCGCCTGTTACGGCGCTCCATCTGATCAAGCTGGCGGAATAGACGGTGCACGAGGTGATAAACCGGCTCAGAGGCGGGTGGAGGTGCAGTGGTGGCAGTAGGGGCAGCTGTGGATGAAGAGGGTCCAGCAGACGGAGGGGCTGTCTCATCAGTAGTAGTGACAGGTGGTGGTCTGTAGCCCAAAGCAAGGAAATTCCTGCTGTGAGGAATGATCTTCCTGCAATCCGCCGCTGGTGGTCTCTCATCGGCATCCTCCCATGGCACGTCAGCTCGACGGCCTAGCTGTGTAATCAGATATGGAAAAGGGAGGGTGCCGCGGACGTGGACCCTGGCCATATAGTGCCGAATGAAACGTGGCAGATAAAGGTCCTTACCCTCCAGCACACACCAAAGGAGGGTGATCATGGTAGCCGGGATCTCCGTCTCGTGAGTACTCGGCATCACAAAATTACTCAAGATCTGATGCCATAGCCGAGCCTCATCATTCAAGTACACTCTCTTGATCCCTCTAGGCATAGTGGTGTTCTGACCCATCTCCCAAGGAACAGCAGGGTCGAGAGCTATCCGTGCCTTCACGGCGTCCCAGTCAAACTGCATCTGGCCCATGTCCTCGTCAGCCTGTGCAAAACCATCTGGCTGATCGGACTTGGCTGGGAGCTGGAGAATGGTCTCTATGGCCTCCTCAGTGACCAGAATTTGCTTTCCCCTCAGGTTCACTGCATCTAGGGTAGTAAGGTAGTAGTTGCAATAGAATTCCCAGATCCAAGATGCATTGACATCTGTCAGTGGTCTCTCCAGAAAGAACCAGCCCCGTTGCTTGATTTGCTCAGTAGTGTATTGCTGAAGGGCTTCTGGAATCTTCAAGGTACGTTCCAGGTATAGATTTCTGGAGTTTGCAAAAGTCGGGTACTTCAGCTCACAGTACCGGTTTGTAAATTTTATAGGATCAGTCGAAGGGAGCAGCTGGTCAGCTTTTTCCTGCTGTGTAAAGTTCTTCTCCCGCCATGAGGAATCGTGCATTAGAGCAATGATGGACTGGGAGGAATCTCCTCTCTTGCGCTTGCCAGTAGCCTTGCCTTTGCCTTTCCTCTGTGAGGCAGACATCCTGAAAAACAGAAAACCAGGAATGAATAAAAAAATAGGAAAGCAAATAGGCAATTAAACAAAGGAAACTCAAAGCGGTAAGGGAGAAATAGAATAAGGAAAAT
>NC_092048.1:72541005-72621789 GCF_003086295.3 Arachis hypogaea | reverse complement strand
AAAACAGAAAGTAACTTAGATCAATGTGAAATCTAATGAGAATTGAAGATCTCAGGGGATCATGAGACTAGAAAGTAGATCTAGATCTCAATTCTTCCTTGATCAAATAGAAAACAATTTGCAGAAGAAAGAAAGATGAAAGCAATAAATGAACTTCAGATCCAATTCTCAATTCACTGAGTTATGCAGAAGAGAAGAAGAAAATGAATTTAGATCAAGAATTGAACAGAATTCCTTCATCTCATCTAAAATTTAGAAACAGAAAGTAGAAATGCAGAAGTAAGAACAAGGGAAAGAGAACTCAGCTCTCAATCCAATTCCCAATTCAAAATGAAAGCTAAAGTAAAAACTAAATTGAGCTAAAAGTTAAAACTAAAATTCCAAGAATCTCCTCTACAAATCAAACTAAGTTCTATTTATACACTTTCTAATTTTGATCTTCAGACTTTGGAGTGTGCTTTTCAAATTGGTGAAAAATTGGTTCCAAATTGGTTTTTAATTGAAATTCAACCAAGGCCACCTCCCAAGGAAGTGCTTAGTGAAGTAACCAAACGTAGCGCTCCCTTTTTCGTCACAGGCTTCGAACAAAGCCTTCCTCCATAGCGCTACGTTTACTAATGTAACCTAGCACCCCTTGCCTTGTGCATGGTCTCCACTTCAAACCTTGGTGAAGTCATTTTGGCAATTTCCGTATGAAGTATAGTAGCGCTTAGTGAATGCTTGCAACGTAGCGCCCTTTGTGCGCATTCCTTGGTTCATGGTTCGATTCCTGGCTGCCCCATTTCTTGATATTGCGCCTTGCTTTCTTAATGGGGAGGCCACAAAAAAGTTAGCAAAGCTAACAGAGCGCTATTTCTTTCTTTGGTTCCTTGTGGCGTTCAGTGAGAAGAAGCAACGCAGCGCTTCACGCTTTGTGTGGGACTCCACCTCTCTAGCGCTCAATTAAAGAGCGCAGCGCTAAATCTTTGAGCGCTACGGCTTTTTCTCCTTTGGTGAATGCCACACTTTGTTTCTTGGGCCACGCTTGTGAGCAACGCTTCCTTGTTTCTTCTTTTCTTCACCTACAAGTAACCAAATAACCAATCAAAGCATCATCAAATTCACAAAATTCTACATCATTTAAAAACCAACTAATTATAGCTTAACCATGTGATTTTGTGAAAAATGAATGATGGTTGATTGAATTGACATAACCATGCAAATCTACTCCAATCACTTACTTATGATGCAAGAAAGTGCATAAAATCTAATGAAACAAGTGAAAAATGCTTGAAAAACTAGCATAAGATGACTTGTCATCACAACACCAAACTTAAATCTTGCTTATCCCCAAGCAAGCACTAAACATAAGAAGAAATAAAATGAAACAGAGAAGCATTCATGTCCTTATTTAGCAGATAATTGAACTTGGTTCATGGAATTTTATGCAGACAAATGCAACTCACTTATTACTTTACTGATAAATAAGAAATGTTTCCTCAAAGGTTCACTTGAGTTGCAACTATAATGCCTTGCTTTTTTATTGATCCCTTGCTAGCTTTTTCTTTCTTTCTTTTGCTTTGGAAAGCTTATTTATTAACGAAAGCTTGGTGGCAAGTGTTGTGTAACAACCCCGGTTTTCGAGAACGCGAAATCTTTTCTGAAAGTACGGATTTCTCCGGAAGATCGGTAAGGGGAAAACCTTTGATATATCATCAAGTGTCTCAATCCTCATTGTCATTATGTCATCTTTAAGTTAGAACCTTTTTCGAGACAAGCTCGATAATGCAGTCACGAAGAACCTGGTTTTTGAACCGTATCGGTTAGAAGTTTTGATTTGGTTTTTTGTAAATAGTCTCAGTTTAACGAACCGGACTCGATTTATGAGAGAAGAGAGATAATAAGATTATATTATCATTATATTAGTATTAGAAGCTTCTTGAATAATATTATAAGGTTACTTGGTCAGTTTTAGTTAAAAACAGAAAATCGGTTTAACCGGATTTACGGTTTACTGGTGCAGCTTAGCACCAACACTCTCTGATGAATTTAGCAATGCTAAGGCCTCATTATACATGTACTATTCTCATAATAAATATGTTACTAGTATAATTTATGCTAGTAGCTCAGAAAATAATTTTTAGAGATGTTTTTACGAGTGTTCCGATACACCTAGTTTTAGTAGTTGTACACCAGAGATATTTTAATATTATTTTAATCCACCTCCAAGCCAACCAATCACAACTCACCTTACACCCCCAAGACCTCCAAGGCTGTCTCATTTCATCATTTTGGCCGAAAATAACAAGAGAGAAAAGAGAGAAACTTTCATGAACACTTAATCTTCAAAGCTTGATTTCTTTTGAACTAAAACTCAAATCAAAACTCCGATTTCACCAAAATGATCCTCTCTTCTTCCTCTACATAACCATGTGACTTATCAAGGCTGGAAATAAGGTGAGATGGCTGTCTCCCTCCCATTTCAATTCGGTTTTCAAGAAACATGCTTAAACATGTGTTTTCTTGATGTTCTTCCTTAGGAATCATGCTTAACTTGACTTGAGGGCCAAGATACGTGAATTTCCAGCAAGTCTAAGGTGAGATATCTCTTCCTAACATACTGAGTGAGATTTGGTCAGTTGAGAGTTTTTGGATTTAAAGTTGTTCTTAATGTGATTTAGGAGGAAAAAGTGCCTAAGGACCACCTAAAAGTTTAACCGAATTAGGAGCAGCAAAACCAGGTAGGGTGTCACGAAATTAATCTTGATTATTTGTGTTTGAGTTGTGTGAATGTTGTATAAATTGGCTGTGCTAAAAATTGGTTGCTTATATGATTGATTCTTGGTGAAAATTTGGTGAAATTTTGATGAAATTTGATGAAATTCAAGTTTTAAAGTTCATGTTCTTGGGGCAGCTGGAAAAATGAAACCCTAAGCTTAAATTGAGGTTCAATTTATGTTGAAATCATGTAGAAAAGATGGGGTTTTAGTGGCTGCTAATTTATTATGAATTATAGTAAAAATTGGTTGCTGAAAAGACTGAAAAACGGGTAAAAACAGAGAAGGAATCTGAAGAATTTATGAAGAACATGAAGAACACTTTTTTTTAATAAAAGGGCAAGGAAGTAATTAATTTGGTGTTTGGGGGGTTATTTAGTAATTTCTGAAAGTTAGGGTGGTAAAAGTAGAAATATTAAAAGTTACGGGTGGTAAAAAGTGAATTTTAAATGTTAAAAGTAAAAGTAAGTTAATTTTCGAAAATTTAATGATAAAATAATAAAAAATAATAAAATATTAAAAAATAATATTTAATTAAAATAATATTTTAATAAAAATAATAAAATAATGCAGAAAAGATAGTTTTATGTAAAAGCTTTAGAAAGACAACTTTAAGCACAGAATCTCATAATTACTTTCATAAAACACTTTGGGAGTGGTAAAAACATATTAGTGAGGCAAAGATAAATAAAAGATAAAAAGTTGAAGAAAAGATAAAAATCGAAGAAAAAGTCTATAAAGTTTCAATGACAGAAAAACAGACAGAGACTAGTGAACGAACTAGGGCAACATAGTTAGTCCTGGAATTGCGAATAGGGTTAGGTATTATATGAAAAGTTAAATTGTTTCAGTATAGACTTAATGAACCTATACTTGGGACAGACTAACTATTCATACCGAAATTTACATAAGCTTTAAATACATACGTTAAACAGAGAAATCAGAGCAGAGTAAAGAAACACAGAGAACAGAGTAACCAGAGCAGAATAAAGGGATACAGAGAAAAGAGTAATCAGAGCAAAGTAAAAAGACAAAGAGAAAAGAGTAATATGATAAAGAGAAATGGTTTGAATTAAGATGTTGTAAAAGTGAAAGATGTAAAGTTTGTACAGTATGATTGAACAGAGAAAGAAAGAGGTACTGCATAAAAATGTGAAAATGATGATAAATAATGAGAATGATGATGAATGATGATAATGAGAATGATTATGTGATGATTTGTTGCTTGAGGCAACCCAAGAGATGTGTTTATTCATTTGTTGCGTTAAGGCAACTCCAGATATACTTGTATGATCATCTGCTGCAGTGAGGCAGTCAGATAGATAATGGTGTGATCACTGAGAACGCTTTCCTACGGTACAGATCCATATTTTATTTCTGTAAGGCAGAGGGGTTATTTCCTGCTACAGAAGTACCGTGACCACCTGTTCCATTTCTGTAGTAGCAGAGGGGTTCTTTCCTGTATACAGAAGGTGTGTCGGCGTACATCCCTGCAGTGGCAGATGTGTTATTTTCTGCGTGCAGTGGACCCTGTGGTGGCAGAGGGGTTATTTCCTGTACACAGGGGTATAGCCAATAGGAAAGCCTTATCCAGACAGAGGTTGCTGGATAACGTCGGGAGCGGGTTAGTAACCGACAGATGAGCTCATTACCTGCACTAGGGCTAGACATGCATCATACTTGGTTGCGCATTTCCTTTGTTATGTTTGTGGTATGAATGTATGCTTTCCTTGTTTGTATTCCATTATCTGCGCTTGTGATATTTTCTTGTATTCTTCTATTTGTGTTCTGCTATCTGTTTTCTCTATCTTCTCTACTTAACTGTATTTTCTAATTACTGCTTCCTTGTATTCTGCTAATAGTCTGCTAAACAACATAGAATTAATGAACGTAACTAATAACCCCGACCCTACTAAGAACTCCCCAGTTCTTACCCCTTCTCTCTCCCTTCCCCCTTCAGATGGAAGTAAGAGTACCTTACCATAGTTCGCTGATGACCGTTCGTAAGAAGAGGCTTCTGCTCTAGATAGTCTTCTGAGTCTAGGGTGAATATCGTTCTCTGATTATATGTAAATACTGTGAGACCAGCCAACGTCTGCACCCCTTTGTATGCGCACTTTAACCTAAATCCTGTGTACGAGATTCCTATTTTGTGGATACTTCATGAGGTACCAGAGAGACGTCCTCTGGAAAAGTCTGATCGTGCAGAGGAGTAGCAGATGATGTTCTATCTTTTGATGACGTTCCACCTGACTTGAGTTGTGAAGACTTAGAACGTACTTTCCCTCGCTTTAGTAGTTTAGAGGGACTAGGTGAGTATAGAGTCTAGGCTAGCCTAGGTGCCAGCTTAGGGACCTCTTGAACAGGTCAGGACCTGGGATGTTGTATGTATGTATGTATGTATATGTATATAGTTATTATCTAGCTATGCCTAGAGGTGTTCTAACTAAAGGTCTATACTCTAATAAAGGCTGGATAACTGAATGTTGCTAGCTACTTGTGATGTATTTATGTGTGGTTGCTTATAACTGTTTTATCTGTTATCAGTTGTGAGTTGATTATGAATGATTCCGTGTATTAATCCAAATGTTTTCAAAAAAAAAAAAGTACCTCGCTAACTAACTACGCTTTTAACAACGAATCAGGCTCATATAATAAATAATAGATAATATATAGGATGACAAATTGGTAGCACTCAGTTTCTGGTATGTCCTAGGCGTATTGAAAATTGGGTCGTTACAATTTGGTATCAGAGCAGTTCGTTCCCAGTAGAGCCTGGAGAGTGGACTGACTATGCTTCATTGCATACTCTGCTTGTGTGTCTCATGCCGTTAGGGTATCTTTAAGATACATTTGGCATGAATGTCTATGAGTGCTCATTTTGGGAATGTTCGTGCCTTACTTGAAATAGTAAGACTGATCACCTTAATATTGATTGTTTGGTGCGAATAGGACCTTAATGACTGCGAATAGACATAGTTTAATCGAGTTCCGAATGACGAATTGATGCGAGGCACAGCTATCCTCATAGCTGTTATGATCTCCATGGTTATGGTTATGTTATATTTGGATGCTGTAAGGAACGAACGCTTATTTTACTTGTGAGGAATCTGGACACACAGCTAGGATGTACCCAAGAAAGTTTTTTCGGAATCTAGTGCGAACCCAGCAACAAGGTCGAGTGTTTGCCATGACTGCTGATGATGCTATGCAATCAGATGCCCTGATCCAAGGTCAGTGTATTGTCAAAGATCGATTTCTAACTGTACTGTATGACTCGGGTGCATCGCATTCCTTTGTTTCTTTAACTATTGCTCGTGAGTTGGGACTAGATTTCTCTGAGTTGAACTTTGATCTGATTGTCCATACACCTGCATCCCAAAATGCTTTGACTATTTAGTGTGCCTACAAGTACCATTCACTATTAGGAACAGAACTTTTATACATGATCTAATCTGTTTGCCTCTATGTGGTTTAGAAGTTATTCTAGGGTTAGATTGGTTATCTAAGTATCATGTTTTCCTTGATTGCTATGAAAGAACTGCTGTTATTCCGTCTAATAGTTTAGATATTAAACCATTTCTGTCTCATACTTTATATCGAAATTCTATAAGAGTTGCATTAGACAGGAGTGATTGTGAGGGGTACGTTCTGTTAGCGGCTAGCTCGAATGATAGTGAACTAAGCTTAGAACGAATCCAAGTGGTGAAGGAATTTCCTGATATTTTCCCGGACGACATACCTGAGTTTCCTCCTCAGCGAGAGATAGAATTCAGCATTGAACTTGTACCTGGAACCGGACCGATTTCCATAGCACCGTACCGGATGTCACCACTGGAACTTGCAGAGTTAAAGAAGCAGTTGGATGAGCTACTTGGAAAAAAATTTATTCGTCCCAGCGCATCACCTTGGGGAGCTCCGGTGTTGCTAGTAAAGAAGAAGGATGGTGGAATGTGACTTTGTGTAGATTACCGACAGTTAAATAAAGTCACTATCAAGAACAAGTACCCACTTCCACGAATAGATGATTTGATGGATCAGTTAAAAGGTGCAACTGTGTTTTCGAAGATTGATTTGCGATCGGGCTATCACTAGATTCGAGTGAAAGAGTCAGATATACCAAAGACTGCATTTAGAACTCGATATGGTCACTATCAGTATACGGTTATGTCGTTTGGACTAACTAATGGTCCTGCAATTTTCATGGATTACATGAATCGTATTTTCCGTCCGTACCTTGATCAGTTCATAGTAGTCTTTATAGACGATATTCTTATCTATTCGAAGACAGAAAGAGAGCATGAAGAGCATCTAAGGATTGTATTGCAGATACTAAGGAGTTATATGCTAAACTATCAAAGTGCGAGTTCTGGACAGAGAAGGTGGCATTTTTGGTACATGTTATATCACAGGGAGGAATTGCAGTGGATCCTTCAAAAATTGAAGCAGTAGTGCAATGGGAACCACCTACGACCGTTACAGAAGTTCGGAGTTTTCTCGGACTTACTGGATATTACTGGAGGTTTATTAAAGGATTTTCACAGATAGCCTTACCTCTGACTTACCTTACACGAAAGGAAGTTCCATTCGTTTGGACGGCTGAGTGTGATAGAAATTTCAAGATGCTTAAGGAGAAGTTAACAACTGCACCTGTATTAGTACTACCCGACCCGCAGAAACCTTTTGAAGTATACTGTGACGCCTCTCATAAAGGACTTGGATGTGTGTTGATCCAAGACAAAAATGCAGTGGCTTATGCTTCCCGGCAGCTGAGACCTCATGAACGAAATTATCCGACGCATGACTTGGAGTTGGCTGCAGTAGTGTTTGCTCTGAAGATCTGGAGACACTATTTGTATGGCGCTCAACTAGAAGTTTTCTCTGACTACAAAAGTTTAAAGTATATCTTTGACCAGAAGGATCTTAATATGCGACAGCGAAGGTGGATGGAGTTCCTGAAGGACTATGATTTTAAGTTAAGTTATCCCCTAGGAAAAGCGAACGTGGTGGCAGATGCTTTGAGCAGGAAGAATTTGAATATCTCTTGGATGATGATAAAGGAAGAAAAGTTACTCGCGGAATTTAAGGACCTTAAGTTAGCTATGACTGAGACGTCAAGTGGAGTCCGTTTGGCCCAATTGCATATAACACCAGATTTTAAGATTAGGATTCAGCAAACACAAGCACAGGATTCAGAAATGATGACGATGCTGAGACGGATGAAAGTAGAGGAACCAGAAGCTGTAAGACTAGATCGTAGCAGCCTCTGGAGATATAAGAACAGAATTTGTGTGCCTAGCTCTGGAGATTTGCGGCAAAAGATTCTTGCAGAAGCTCATCAAAGTATATTTTCTATGCATCCTGGAGTAACAAAGATGTATCAAGGATTTGAAACAAATGTTCTGGTAGCCGGGCTTGAAGAAAGAGGTAGCTGATTATGTCTCAAAATGTTTAACCTGCCAGAAGGTGAAGGTGGAACACCAGAAACCGTCAGGAACCCTGCAACCCTTGGAAATACCATAATGGAAATAGGAGCAGATCACTATGGATTTTGTCACGGGATTGCCAAGGACCTCAACAAGACATGATGCTATTTGGGTGATTGTGGACAGGTTAACAGAATCAACACATTTTCTTCCGATTCGAGTTGACTATACTTTAGAAAGGCTAGCACGGCTATATATTCAAGAAATCGTACAATTGCACGGGATACCTTCGTCAATTGTTTCAGATCGAGATCTGAGGTTTACTTCTAGATCCTGGGGAGCTTTCCAGAAAGCTTTAGGAACAGAATTGCATATGAGTACAGCATACCATCCTCAGATAGACGGACAATCAGAGCGAACAATCCAGACATTGGAAGACATGTTAAGATCTTGTGTGATGGATAACCAGGGCAGTTGGGATAGGTATTTGCCATTGGTCGAGTTCGTCTACAACAATAGTTACCAACAAAGTATCGGGATGGCACCATATGAAGCTCTCTACGAAAGGAGATGTCAGACACCATTGTGTTGGAATGATGATGGGGAAGCTAGTGTCTTAGGTCCAAACTTAGTATAAGAAACTACTGAGAAGATAAAGGGGATTCGCCAGAAGATCCAGACCGCACAGAGCCGTCAAAAGAGCTATGCCGATAATAGACGTAGACCCTTAGAGTTTAGTGATGGAGATCATGTCTTTCTAGAAGTAACTTCGATTACTGGAATAGGTAGAGCCCTTAAGACTAAGAAGCTTAACCCACGATACATAGAACCATTCTTTACTTAAAAGAGTCGGTCTAGTAGCTTATCAAATAGCCCTTCCTCCTTATTTATCAAACCTTCATGATGTTTTTTTTTATGTCTCGCAACTTAAGAAATATGTTCCCGATGATAGTCACGTTTCACAACCAGAAACAGTACAGTTATAAAAATGATTTGACATATCAAGTATCACCAGTTCAGATCGTAGAAAGAAGTGATAAGCAGCTAAGAGGCAAGACTGTTCGCTTAGTCAAAGTCGCATGGGAACCAAGAGTAGAAGAAGAGCACACTTGGAAATTGGAAGATAAGATGAGAGCTGATTACTCGCATCTATTCTTAGGTAACTGAAATTTTGAGGGCAAAATTTTCTTTTAGGAGGGTAGAATGTAACAACCCCGGTTTTCGAGAACGCGAAATCTTTTCTGAAAGTACGGATTTCTCCGGAAGATCAGTAAGGGGAAAACCTTTGATATATCATCAAGTATCTCAATCATCATTGTCATTATGTCATCTTTAAGTTAGAACCTTTTCCGAGGCAAGCTCGATAACACAGTCACAAAGAACCTGGTTTTTGAACCGTATTGGTTAGAAGTTTTGATTTGTTTTTTTGTAAATAGTCTCAGTTTGACGAACCGGACTCGATTTATAAGAGAAGAGAGATAATAAGATGATATTATCATTATATTAGTATTAGAAGCTTCTTGAATAATATTATAAGGTTACTTGGTCAGTTTTAGTTAAAAACAGAAAATCGGTTTAACCGGGTTTATGGTTTACTGGTGCAGCTTAGCACCAACACTCTCTGATGAATTTAGCAATGCTAAGGCCTCATTATACATGTACTATTCTCATAATAAATATGTTACTAGTGTCACTTATGCTAGTAGCTCAGAAAATAATTTTTAGAGATGTTTTTACGAGTGTTCCGATACACCTAGTTTTAGTAGTTGTACACCAGAGATATTTTAATATTATTTTAATCCACCTCCAAGCCAACCAATCAGAACTCACCTTACACTCCCAAGACCTCCAAGGCTGTCTCATTTCATCATTTTGGCCGAAAATAACAAGAGAGAAAAGAGAGAAACTTTCATGAACACTTAATCTTCAAAGCTTGATTTCTTCTGAACTAAAACTCAAATCAAAACTCCGATTTCACCAAAATGATCCTCTCTTCTTCCTCTACATAACCATGTGACTTATCAAGGCTGGAAATAAGGTGAGATGGCTGTCTCCCTCCCATTTCAATTCGGTTTTCAAGGAAACATGCTTAAACATGTGTTTTCTTGATGTTCTTCCTTAGGAATCATGCTTAACTTGACTTGAGGGCCAAGAAACGTGAATTTCCAGCAAGTATAAGGTGAGATATCTCTTCCTCACATACTGAGTGAGATTTGGTCAGTTGAGAGTTTTTGGATTTAAAGTTGTTCTTAATGTGATTTAGGAGGAAAAAGTGCTTAAGGACCACCTAAAAGTTTAACCGAATTAGGAGCAGCAAAACCAGGTAGGGTGTCACGAAATTAATCTTGATTATTTGTGTTTGAGTTGTGTGAATGTTGTATAAATTGGCTGTGCTAAAAATTGGTTGCTTATATGATTGATTCTTGGTGAAAATTTGGTGAAATTTTGATGAAATTTGATGAAATTCAAGCTTTAAAGTTCATGTTCTTGGGGAAGCTGGAAAAACGAAATCCTAAGATTTAAAGTTCATTTTCTTCATGTAGAAAAGATGGGGTTTTAGTGGCTGCTAATTTATTATGAATTATAGTAAAAATCGGTTGCTGAAAAGACTGAAAAACGGGTAAAAATAGAGAAGGAATCTGAAGAATTTATGAAGAACATGAAGAACACTTTGAGTCTGATGAAGAACAATGAAGAACACCTTTTTGATTCATAAAAGGGCAAGGAAGTAATTAATTTGGTGTTTGGGGGGTTATTTAGTAATTTCTGAAAGTTAGGGTGGTAAAAGTAGAAATATTAAAAGTTACGGGTGGTAAAAAGTGAATTTTAAAGGTTAAAAGTAAAAGTAAGTTAATTTTCGAAAATTTAATGATAAATAATAAAAAATAATAAAATATTAAATAATAATATTTAATTAAAAATAATATTTTAATAAAAATAATAAAATAATGCAGAAAAGGCAGTTTTCTGTAAAAGCTTTAGAAAGACAACTTTAAGCACAGAATCTCATAATTACTTTCATAAAACACTTTGGGAGTGGTAAAAACATATTAGTGAGGCAAAGATAAATAAAAGATAAAAAGTTGAAGAAAAGATAAAAATCGAAGAAAAAGTCTGTAAAGTTTTAATGACAGAAAAACAGATAGAGACTAGTGAACGAACTAGGGCAACATAGTTAGTCCTGGAATTGCGAATAGGGTTAGGTATTATATGAAAAGTTAAAATGTTTCAGTATAGACTTAATGAACCTATACTTGGGACAGACTAACTATTCATACCGAAATTTACATAAGCTTTAAATACATACGTTAAACAGAGAAATCAGAGCAGAGTAAAGAAACACAGAGAACAGAGTAACCAGAGCAGAATAAAGGGATACAGAGAAAAGAGTAATCAGAGCCAAGTAAAAAGACAAAGAGAAAAGAGTAATGTGATAAAGAGAAATGGTTTGAATTAAGATGTTGTAAAAGTGAAAGATGTAAAGTTTGTACAGTATGATTGAACAGAGAAAGAAAGAGGTACTACATAAAAATGTGAAAATGATGATGAATAATGAGAATGATGATGAATGATGATAATGAGAATGATTATGTGATGATTTGTTGCTTGAGGCAACCCAAGAGATATTTATTTGTTGCTTGAGGCAACCCAAGAGATGTGTTTATTCATTTGTTGCGTTAAGGCAACTCCAGATATACTTGTATGATCATCTGCTGCAGTGAGGCAGTCAGATAGATAATGGTGTGATCACTGAGAACGCTTTCCTATGGTACAGATCCATATTTTATTTCTGTAAGGCAGAGGGGTTATTTCCTGCTACAGAAGTACCGTGACCACCTGTTCCATTTCTGTAGTGGCAGATGGGTTATTTCCTATATACAGAAGGTGTGTCGGCGTACATCCCTGCAGTGGCAGATGTGTTATTTCCTGCGTGCAGTGGACCCTGTGGTGGCAGAGGGGTTATTTCCTGTACACAGGGGTATAGCCAATAGGAAAGCCTTGTCCAGACAGAGGTTGCTGGATAACGTCGGGAGCGGGTTAGTAACCGACAGATGAGCTCATTACCTGCACTAGGGCTAGACATGCATCATACTTGGTTGCGCATTTCCTTTGTTATGTTTGTGGTATGAATGTATGCTTTCCTTGTTTGTATTCCATTATCTGCGCTTGTGATATTTTCTTGTATTCTTCTATTTGTGTTCTGCTATCTGTTTTCTCTATCTTCTCTACTTAACTGTGTTTTCTAATTACTGCTTCCTTGTATTCTGCTAATAGTCTGCTAAACAACATAGAATTAATGAACGTAACTAATAACCCCGACCCTACTAAGAACTCCCCAGTTCTTACCCCTTCTCTCTCCCTTCCCCCTTCAGATGGAAGTAAGAGTACCTTACCATAGTTCGCTGATGACCGTTCGCAAGAAGAGGATTCTGCTCTAGATAGTCTTCTGAGTCTAGGGTGAATATCGTTCTCTGATTATATGTAAATACTGTGAGACCAGCCAACGTCTGCACCCCTTCGTATGCGCACTTTAACCTAAATCCTGTGTACGAGATTCCTATTTTGTGGATACTTCATGAGGTACCAGAGAGACGTCCTGTGGAAAAGTCTGATCGTGCAGAGGAATAGCAGATGATGTTCTATCTTTTGATGACGTTCCACCTGACTTGGGTTGTGAAGACTTAGAACGTACTTTCCCTCGCTTTAGTAGTTTAGAGGGACTAGGTGAGTATAGAGTCTAGGCTAGCCTAGGTGCCAGCTTAGGGACCTCTTGAACAGGTCAGGACCTGGGATGTTGTATGTATGTATGTATATGTATATAGTTATTATCTAGCTATACCTAGAGGTGTTCTAACTAAAGGTCTATACTCTAATAAAGGCTGGATAACTGAATGTTGCTAGTTACTTGTGATGTATTTGTGTGTGGTTGCTTATAACTGTTTTATCTGTTATCAGCTGTGAGTTGATTATGAATGATTCCGTCTATTAATCTAAATGTTTTCAAAAAAAAAAGTACCTCGCTAACTAACTACACTTTTAACAATGAATCAGGCTCATATAATAAATAATAGATAATATATAGGATGACAAATTGGTAGCACTCAGTTTCTGGTATGTCCTAGGCGTATTGAAAATTGGGTCGTTACATGTTGCAGCAGCCTTTTGGCTCAAGTTTTGCTCAACACTACTTCACCTAGACACATGGCTCACAATTTCTTCCTAGGAACATTGATGCCCAACATCTCTTTGGATTACTTAATGCTTTGTAACTAGGTTGCTCTTGATAATGGACTTTCGGTTTGCAATCCCAGATTAGTTAATCCAAGTGGCCAAGTTTTAAAATACTCCTCAGAACCTAATCGTCCAAGCATATCCTAGTACAAAAGTACCACAGGCATATGTCCTAGGGTCCAAGCTATTGGTGTCTAGCATTATTGTTTGTTTCTTTGCCAATTCTTGGCTTTTATTTTTCTTTTTCTTCTCATTTTGCTTTATTCTCAAGGGATATTCATTGATGAAAGGCTTTATGATAGCAACCTAATTCACACTTCAAGGAACATCTTATTATGTAACTTTTATTATTGAGCTATTCATTAAATCAAACAAGTACCACCACTGAATTCTCATTCTAATTTCTACAACATTGGACATTCACTTTCTTATTTCAAACATTTTTCTTTTATTTATGCAGATGGAAAACAAAACAAAATTCAAGCAAATGGATAATGCAGGCTAGCATTCTTAGCAAACATCTCCACTTAAACCTATTTGAACACTTCAGCAGGACATATAGGAATCTCCAAGTTAAAACACAACAAAAGGATTAAGTGTAAATACAACCTGTTGAGAATGTCTCTCAGCTTTTTCTTCTGTCATCATTATTTCTCTTTGTTGTACTTCCTTTGGACAATGATGCAGACCCCTTCCACAGGTCGAATGTTTTCCTATATAATCCTTAGAAGTTGCTTGTTTCTCATGCCCTTATGCAACTGGTTAATATGCAAGATTTGCTTGTAGACCTTTGAACTTATTTTTGGTGTGTGAACACCAAACTTAGTTCCTTGCCAATGTTTCTTATGCAACCAGCCAACCATATATGAAACCTTGTGCCTCTGCTGAAGGTCACAAAACTAAAACTAGAAAACAAACAATCGCTAAGTAGTTTCTCTGATTGCTTGGAGCTAGCAACTGTTATGCAGAAGGTGAAAATGTGTTTTCAAATGAGATTTTGGTGAAACACCAAACTTAGAATTCTTCATTTTCCCTTAAATTTTTTGGTGTGCAACACCAAACTTAGCTCCTTGCAATACAGATAAGACTACTCAACCTATTTATTGAAATAGTTGGGGAAAGAAAACTACCTCTGGTTGGGTTGCCTCTCAACAAGCGTTCTTTTAATGTCACTTGCTTAACATCCTTCATTCTTTGATCATGGAAGCCGAAAATCATATTGCCATAGATTTTCTCCTCTCATTGTGAGCTTCCTTTCCTCTATCTCTTCTTATGGAACTTCTCTGTTGTGTTTTTCCTGGATAATGACTTCTTTTTCCATAGCCTTTTCACTTTCCTCTATGATTGCTTTCCACTTCTCCCACTTTGTAGCTTTTTCGTTGTCTTTTGGGTTGTCTTCAGTGGCTCTAGTGGAGATATTTACTCTCTTCTCACTCAGTTCTGAAAAGTGTTTAGCTATTTGCCCCATTTGTCTTTCAAAGTTTCTGAATGCTGCTTCTTCGTTTTTTACTGATAGGGTTTGATTTTCTATGAATTTTTCCATTATTATCTCTAAGTTAGAGATTCTTTGAGAGCATGGAGTTGGTTGTGCTTGTGTGAAATGAGATGGTTGATGGAAGTTGTTTTGGGAGAATTGTGAAGTGTGATGGGGTTGGGAGTATGTGTGTTGTGGGAGTGTGTAATGGGTGTTATTAGTAGGGATGTGCTTGTGCTTGTTTGTGATGCAGGGGATGTTATAATTGAGGTTCTTTGGTCCTTGATTTTGGTGCTCACCCCACCTCAATTTAGAATGAGTCCTCCAGGATGGGTTGTGCGCATTACCATGAGAGTTGTGTTGGAACAAACTTGAGGTGTTGTTTAGAGATTGTACTTGCTCAGGGCTTTGTTGCTCATAGTTGGATTCCCTAAAACCTTTTTTGGATTGATTTCATCCATCTGAGGTTTGAGATTGGCTTTATGCATTTACTACAGCAATTTGTAGCTCATTGATTTCCTGACCATCAGCTCCATTTGTTGCAAAAGTTGTTGGTGCATCTGCTTGTTTTAGGTCATGATTGCATTTACTCCTTCAAGTTCCATCACTCCCTTCTTTTGTGTGAATGGTTACACTTCTGTTTCCAGCTTACTGATTTTCTAGGGTGGGTTATTGTTGGCCATGCCCTCTAGTGAATTAGAAGGGTTCCCTTCCATCTCTTGCTTCTCTTCTCAATCTTCAAAGTATCTCAAGATCAAAGGGTGTGAAGTCATTGCTTCTCCTGCTGGCATAAATTTAAAAACACAAACAGAGCACTCTGTAGCTTGAGTGCAGTTAGGATTAATAGAGACAAAGTCTCAAACAGTTAGTGTGCTTATTAGAAACAAAGAAAAAAAAACAAAAACAAAGAAAAAGTGCTTAATCTAGACCACCACCTTAATTAATCATTGTCAATCTAGACCAATCCCCGGCAACGGTGCCAAAAACTTGTTGGGTGGAAATCAGATTCCACACCTAAACTCACCGGCAAGTGTACCAGGTCGCATCAAGTAGTAATTACTCACATGAGTGAGGTCGATCCCAAAGGGATTGATGAATTGAGCAATTTTAGTTAGGTGATGAATTTAGGTAAGCAAATAGTTGATGATTTGAGTGAATTGTGATAAACAGAAGCTAAATTGCATGAAACTAAAAGGGAGAGGGGAAATTGACAGAAAACTAAAGTGCAGAAGAGTAAATTGCTTGAAACATAAATTGCAAGAAAGTAAAAGAGCTGAATCTTAAAGAGCAAGTAATGTAAATGACTGAAGCTTAGATTGCAAGAAATATAAATAGCTGAAGCTTAGAGTGCAAGAAATATAAATTGCTTGAATAGTAAAGGGATGTGGAAGCTGGGATTTAGAATTCAACAAGAGAATGTAAAGAGATATTAAGCAGAGAAGTAGAAGATGAAGTAAGTTGCATAAAATCTAAACAGAAAAGTAAAATTGCTTGAAGAACAAAACAGAAAGTAAACTTAGATCAATTGTGAAATCTAAAAGAGAAATTGAAGATCTCAGGGGATCAATGAGACTAGAAAGTAGATTTAGATCTCAATTCCTTCCTTGATCAAACAGAAACAAATTTGCAGATGAAAGGAAGATGAAAGCAATAAATGAACATCAGATCCAATTCTCAATTCACTGAGTTATGCAGAAGAAGAAGAAAAATGAATTTCAGATCAAGAATTGAAACAGAATTCCTTCAATCTCAATCCAAAATTTAGAAGCAGAAAGTAAGAAATGCAGAAGTAAGAACAAGGAGAAAAAGAACTCAGCTCTCAATCCCAATTCCCAAATTCAAAATTGAAAGCTTAAGTAAAAACTAAAATTGAGCTAAAAGGTAAAACTAAAATTCCAAGAAGCTCCTCTACAAATCAAACTAAGTTCTATTTAGACACTTTCTAATTTTGATCTTCAGACTTTGGAGTGGGCTTTTCAAATTGGTGAAGAATTAGTTCCAAATTGGTTTTTAATTGAAATTCAACCAAGGCCACCTCCCAGGAAAGCGCTCAGTGAAGTAACCAAACGTAGCGCTCCCTTTTCTCGTCCCAGGCTTCGAACCAAGCCTTCCTTCATAGCGCTACGTTTACTAATGTAACGTAGCACCTCCTTACCTTGTGCATGGTCTCCACTTCGAGCCTTTGTGGAGCCATTTCAATGTGGCCAATCTCTTTGAAAGTAGCGCTCAGTGAAGGGAACAAACGTAGGCCCTTCTTCTTTGCTGGCCTTGGTTCCCATTTTGAACCTTTGTGAAGTCATTTTGGCAATTTCCCTATGAAGTATAGTAGTGCTCAGTGAATGCTTGCAACGTAGCGCCCTTTGTGCGCATTCCTTGGTTCAAGGTTCGATTCCTGGCTGCCCCATTTCTTGATATTGCGCCTTGCTTTCTTCATGAGGAGGCCACGAAAAAGTTAGCAAAGCTAATGGAATGCTATTTCTTTCTTTGGTTCCTTGTGGTGCTCAGTGAGAAGAAGCAACGCAGCGCTTCACGCTTTGGGTGGGACTCCACCTCTCTAGCGCTCAATTAAAGAGCGCAGCGCTAAATCTTTGAGTGCTACGGCTTTTGCTCCTTTGGTGAATGCCACGCTTTTGTTTCCTTGGGCCACACTTGGTTGCGGAACGCTTTCCTTGTTTCTTCTTTTCTTCACCTACAAGTAACCAAAACAACCAATCAAAGCATCACCAAATTCACAAAATTTTTAAATCATTTAAAAACCAATTAATTATAGCTTAAACCATGTGATTTTGTGCCAAATGAATGATGGTTGAGTGAATTGACATAACCATGCAAATATACTCCAAATCACTTACTTATGATGTAAGAAAGTGCATAAAACCTAATGAAACAAGTGAAAAATGCTTGAAAAGCTAGCATAAGATGACTTGTCATCACAACACCAAACTTAAATCTTGCATGTCCCCAAGCAAGCACTAAAACATAAGAAGAAATGAAATGAAACAGAGAAGAATTCATGTCCTTATTTAGCAGATAATTGAACTTGGTTCATGGGATTTTATGCAGACTATTGCAGCTCACTTATTACTTTGCTGATAAATAAGAAATGTTTCCTCAAAGGTTAACTAGAGTTGCAGCTACAATGCCTTGCTTTTTGATTGATCCCTTGCTAGATTTTTCTTTCTTTCTTTTGCTTTGGAAAGCTTATTTATTAATGAAAGCTTGGTGGCAAGTGTTGCAGCGCCTTTTGGCTCAATTTTTACTCAACACTACTTCACCACACACACATGGCTCACAATTTCTTCCTAGGAACATTGATGCCCAGCATTTCTTTGGATTACTAAATGCTTTGTAACTAGGTTGGTCTTGATAATGGACTTTCAGTTGGCAATCCCAGATTACTTAATCCAAGTGGCAAGTTTTAAAATACTCCTCAGAACCTAATCGTCCAAGCATATTCTTGTACAAAAGCACCACAGGCATATATCCTAGGGTCTAAGCTATTGTTGTCTAGCCTTATTGTTTGTTTCTTTGCCAATTCTTGGCTTTTCTTTTTCTTTTTCTTCTCATTTTGCTTCATTATCAAGGGATATTCATTGATGAAAGGCTTTATGACAGCAACCTTATTCACACTTCAAGGAACATCTTATTATGCAGCTTTTATTATTGAGCTATTCATTAAATCAAACAAGTACGACCACTGAATTCTCATTCTAATTTCTACAACATTGGACAATCACTTTCTTGTTTCAAACATTTTTCTTTTATTTATGCAGAAGGAAAAAAAACAAAATTCAATCAAATGAATAATGACAAGCACAATGCAGGCTAGCATTCTTAGCAAACATCTCCACTTAAACCTATTTGAACACTTCAGCAGCACATATAGGAATCTCCAAGTTAAAACACAGCAAAAGGATTAAGTGTCAATACAACCTATTGAGATTGTCTCTCAGCTTTTTCTTCTGTCATCATTATTTCTCTTTGTTGTACTTCCTTTGGACAATGATGCAGACCCCCTCCACAGGTCAAATATTTTCCTGCATAATCCTTAGAAGTTGCTTGTTTCTCAAGCCCTTAGGCAACTAGTTAATAAGCAAGATTTGCTTGTAGGCTTTTGAACTTATTTTTGGTGTGTGAACACCAAACTTAGTTCCTTGCCAATATTGCTTATGCAACTAGCCAACCATATATGAAACCTTGTGCCTCTGCTGAAGGTCACAAAACTAAAACTAGAAAACAAACAATGGCTAAGTAGTTTCTCTGATTGCTTGGAGCTACCAACTGATTATGTAGAAGGTGAAAATATGTTTTCAAATAAGATTTTGGTGGAACACCAAACTTAGCATTCTTCATTCTCCCTTAAATTATTTTGGTGTGCAATACCAAACTTAGCTCCTTGTAATACAGATAAGACTACTCAACCTATTTATTGAAATAGTTGGGGAAACAAAACTACCTCTAGTTGGGTTGCCTCCCAACAAGTGCTCTTTTAATGTCACTAGCTTGACATCCTTCATTCTTTGATCATGGAAGCCGAAAATCATATTGCCTTAGATTTTCTCCTATCACTGTGAGCTTCCTTTCCTCTATCTCTTCTTATGGAGCTTCTCTGTTGTGTTTTTCCTGGATAATGACTTCTTTTTCCATAGCCTTTTCACTTTCTTCTATGATTGCTTTCCACTTCTCCTACTTTGTAGCTTTTTCGTTGTCTTTTGGGTTGTCTTCAATGGCTCTGGTGAAGATATTTGCTCTCTTCTCACTCAATTCTGAAAAGTGTTTAGCTATTTGCCCCATTTGTCTTTCGAAGTTTCTGAATGCTGCTTCTTGGTTTTTGACTTCCAGGGTTTGATTTTCTATGAGTTTCTCCATTATTATCTCTAAGTTAGGGATTCTTTGAGAGCATGGAGTTGGTCATGGTTGTGTGAAATGAGATGTTTGATGGAAGTTGTTTTGGGAGAATTGTGAAGTGTGATGGGTTGGGAGTATGTGTGTTGTGGTAGTATGTAATGGGTGTTGTTAGTAGGGGTGTGGTTGTGCTTGTTTGTGATGCTAGGGCTATTATAATTGAGGTTCCTTGGTTCTTGATTTTGGTGCTCACCCCACCTCATGTTAGAATGAGTCCTCCAGGATGGGTTGTGCGCATCACCATGAGAGTTGTGTTGGAACAAACTTGAGGTGTTGTTTAGAGATTGTACTTGCTCAGGGCTTCGTTGCTCATAGTTGGATGCCCTAAAACCTTTTTTGGATTGATTCCATCCATGTGAGGTTTGAGATTGGCTTTGTGCATTTACTTCAGCAATTTGCAGCTCATTGATTTTCCTGACCATCAGCTCCATTTGTTGCTGAAGTTGTTGGTGCATCTGCTTGTTTTGGGTCATGATTGCATTTACTCCTTCAAGTTCCATCACTCTCTTCTTTTGTGTGAATGGTTGCACTTCTGCTTCCAGCTTGCTGATTTTCTGGGGTGGGTTATTGTTGGCCATTCCCTCTAGTGAATTAGAGGGGTTCCCTTCCATCTCTTGCTTTTCTTCTCAATCTTTAAAGTATCTTAAGATCAAAGGGTGTGAAGTCATTGCTTCTCCTTGTTGGCATAAATTCAAAAACACAAACAGAGCACTCTGTAGCTTGAGTGCAGTTAGGATTAGTAGAGACAAAGTCTGAAACAGTTAGTGTGCTTATTAGAAACAAAGAAAATAAACAAAAACAAAGAAAAAGTGCTTAATCTAGACCACCACCTTACTTAATGATTGTCAATCTAGATCAATCTCTGGTAACAACGCCAAAAACTTGATGGGTGGAAATCAGATTCCAGACCTAAACTCACCGGCAAGTGTACCGGGTCGCATCAAGTAGTAATTACTCACATGAGTGAGGTCGATCCCACAGGGATTGATGGATTGAGCAATTTTAGTTAGGTGATGAATTTAGTTAAGAAAATAGTTGATGATTTGAGTGAATTGTGATAAACAGAAGCTAAATTGCATGAAACTAAAAGGGAGAGGGGAAATTGACAGAAAACTAAAGTGCAGAAGAGTAAATTGCTTGAAACATAAATTGCAAGAAAGTAAAAGAGCTAAATCTTAATGAGCAAGTAATGTAAATGACTGAAGCTTAGATTGTAAGAAATGTAAATAGCTTAAGCTTAGAGTGCAAGAAATATAAATTGCTTGAATAGTAAAGGGATGTGGGAGCTGGGATTTAGAATTCAACAAGAGAATGTAAAGAGAAATTAAGCAGAGAAGTAGAAGATGAAATAAGTTGCAAAAAATCTAAACAGAAAAGTAAAATTGCTTGAAGAACAAAACAGAAAGTAAACTTAGATCAATTGTGAAATCTAAAAGAGAAATTGAAGATCTCAGGGGATCAATGAGACTAGAAAGTAGATCTAAATCTCAATTCCTTCCTTGATCAAACAGAAAACAATTTGCAGAAGAAAGGAAGATGAAAGCAATAAATGAACTTCAGATCCAATTCTCAATTCACTGAGTTATGCAGAAGAAGAAGAAAAATGAATTTCAGATCAAGAATTGAAACAGAATTCCTTCATCTCAATCCAAAATTTAGAAACAGAAAGTAAGAAATGCAGAAGTCAGAACAAGTCGAAAGAGATCTCAGCTCTCAATCCCAATTCCCAAATTCAGAAATGAAAGCTAAAGTAAAAACTAAAATTGAGCTAAAAGGTAAAACTAAAATTCCAAGAAGCTCCTCTAAAATCAAACTAAGATCTATTTATACACTTTCTAATTTTGATCTTCAGAGTTTCAAGTGGGATTTTCAAATTGGTGAAGAAATTGTTCCAAATTGGTTTTTAATTGAAATTCAACCAAGGCCACCTCCCAGGGAAGCGCTTAGTGAAGTAACCAAATGTAGTGCTCCCTTTTCTCGTCCCAGGCTTCGAACCAAGGCTTCCTTCATAGCGCTACGTTTACTAATGTAACCTAGCACCCCCTTGCCTTGTGCATGGTCTCCACTTCGAGCCTTGGTGGAGCCATTTCAATGTGGCCAATCTCTTTGCAAGTAGTGCTCAGTGAAGGGAACAAACGTAGCGCCCTTCTTTACTGGCTTTGGTTCCCATTTCGAACCTTGGTGAAGTCATTTTGGCAATTTCCCTATGAAGTATAGTAGCGCTCAGTGAATACTTGCAACGTAGTGCCCTTTGTGCGCATTCCTTGGTTCATGGTTCGATTCCTGACTGCCCGATTTCTTGATATTGCGCCTTGCTTTCTTCATGGGGAGGCCACGAAAAAGTTAGCAAAGCTAACGGAACGCTATTGCTTTCTTTGGTTCCTTGTGGCGCTCAGTGAGAAGAAGCAACACAGCGCTTCATGCTTTGGGTGGGACTCCACCTCTCTAGTGCTCAATTAAAGAGCACAGTGCTAAATCTTTGAGCGCTACGGCTTTTGCTCCTTTGGTGAATACCATGCTTTTGTTTCCTTGGGCCACGCTTGGTTGAGCAATGCTTTCCTTGTTTCTTCTTTTCTTCACATACAAGTAACCAAAACAACCAATCAAAGCATCACCAAATTCACAAAATTTCTAAATCATTTAAAAACCATCTAATTATAGCTTAAACCATGTGATTTTGTACCAAATGAATGATGGTTGATTGAATTGACATAACTATGCAAATCTACTCTAAATCTCTTACTTATGATGCAAGAAAGTGCATAAAACCTAATGAAACAAGTGAAAAATGCTTGAAAAGTGATAAACCCTAATTTTGTTGTTTATCTTGTTAATTTGGGGGATTTTATCACCTTTTCTCACATTTATTCAGTGAAATAGCATGGTTTTGCAATTCTCCCTTGATTTGTGCTTAAATGTGAAAACATGCTTTTTAGGCCTTAAAATAGCTAAATTCAATTCACTTTAATTCTATTCGATGCCTTGATATGTTTGTTGAGTGATTTCAGGTCCATAAGGTAAGTATTGGATGGAAGAAGTGAGGAGAAAAGCATGCAAGTGGGAGAACTCATGAAGAAATGAAGGAACCGTAAAGCTGTCAAGCCTGACCTCTTCGCACTCAATTGACCATAACTTGAGGCGGTTCCAGTTGCGTTGGAAAGCTAACATCCGGGGCTTCAAAATAATTTAAAATTTACCTTAGTTGCCTGACATATAGGGGCGCGCACGTGCACTGTGCGCGTGCGCAACGATAGAGCACGTGGTTCACTAAAGTGAAATCGTGGCCAGCGATTTTGCAGCTCATTTTGGGCCCAATCCAACTCATTTCTGATGCTATTTCATGTAGAATTCAAGCTTGGACAAGGGGAGAGCAATTGCTTGGTATTATAGCATCATGTAGGTTAGTTTCTAGAGAGAGAAGCTCCCTCTTCTCTCTAGAATTAGGTTAGGTTAATCTCTCCTAGATCTAGGTTCAATCTCATCTTTTCATCTTGTTTCCTTTATGATTTCTTGCTTCTACACTTTCATTCTCTTAGTTGGTGATGTTAATTTTACTTTTATGCTTCTTTTATGTTCATGGACTCATGTTAGATTTGGATCTCTTTAATGCAATTTAATGTTTGATGTTCTTTTAATTGTTGAATTGAGTTGTAATTTACTTTCCTTGCAATTGGTAGTTGTTAGATTTTACTATTTCTTGCACATTTACCATGCTTTCCATTTGTACCCACCAAGTGTTTGACAAAATGCTTGGTTGGGCTTTAGAGTAGATTTTGAGTATTCATGGTTTGGGAAGAGTAATCGAGCAATCTTGAGTCATTAATACCTAATTTAGATTAGTGATCTAGAGTTGTTAGTTAATATGATTTCCATTGACTCTAATCTCTTGCTAATTCCATTAGTGAGTTGATTAGGACATTTGGATTGAGGTTAACTAGTCTTGTTTGACTTTCTCTAATGGAAGATAACTTACACCTTCTTCCAACATTGGGGATGACGAAATAAGATAAATTCTTGTTAAGTATTGTTATGATTAATGACTAGGATAGAAAGCCTATGATCTCAAACCTTGCCATGAATGTCTCTCTTTATTACTTGCTTTCTTTAATTGCTTGTTTGAATTACTTTTCTTTCCCATTTAATTTCTTGCTCTTTTATAAAACCAAACCCCTTTGTTCCTCATAGCCAATAATTAAACACTTCATTGCAATTCCTTGTGAGACGACCCGGAGTCTAAATACTTCGGTTAATTTTCATTGGGGTTTGTTACATGTGACAAAACCGTATTTTAATTTGATGTGATAGTTGTTTGTTGGTTTGGAGCTATGCTTACAACGAAGTAATTCCTTTCTTTAGGAAGAAAATCTAGACCGACAACAAATTTTTGCATCAAAAAGCTAGCATAAGATGACTTGTCATCAAGCAACAACTACTATCAAACTACTAACAGAAATTCAGAATTTTAAAACTTGAGATTATCAACCATGGGGCTCAAAAACCTTTGATTCTTGGAACATCTTCAATTCATTGGCCCTTTTCCCTTGTCTTTCTTCTTGGAGGAGGAGTCATCGCCATCATTCTTGGAGGGTCCTTCTTGTGCTTTGGCATCCTTAGGCTTCCAAAAACCCATCCTTCTCATGTAGGCCTCTCATCTTCTTTGTGCTTGGCCAATATCTCCTCTTCCATTCCTTGCATGAATGTGGGATATCCGGGGTTCAAGGCAGTCACAACATTGCACAAATGATTCAGTTTTGCTTGTGTATTGATGTCATACTGCCTTCTTGAAGTAGTTCTAGCATCATAGAGATGCCTAAACTCAGCAAGGTTCCTCTGCTGCCATTTTCCTTGCTCCATGATTTTGTTGAGGCAACCTTACATTTCCGCCCAGTTAAATTGGCCTTGCTGTTCCTTCATGTACTCCATGCTTCCTTGGAGTTGTTATATGTTCTCTTGCACTTGGTCCCAGTTTTGTTGTTATGCCTTGAGTTGGTTGACATCTTATCTCAAGTGGTGTATATCTCCCTTCATTTGGTCGATGTCTCCTTGCATTTGCTCCCAGTTGAAGCCTTCAGGAAATTGTGGATATGGTGGTGGTGGAAGTGGTAGGTATTGTGGTTCATCTTCAGCTTCTCCTTCTTGTTGTGGTGGTCCATGTGGTTCATAAACATGAGCTCTGTGCTCCCTTGCTCTCTGAAGTGGGTTGACAACCACTACTTTGGCCATCTTTTTAGCAGTTATAGGCTTCTCTTGGTCCACCAGAACTTCATCAATGATTTTCTCCACCCCAGCCTCATCGCATAGCCTCTGGATGATACTAGGGAAGGCCAACTTTGTGCTATCCTTGGTGCTTTTCAGCACCCTATTGATGTTGTTAGCTATCATCTCCCCAATATTAATATTTTCTCCCCTCAGTATGCTGTATATGAGCATAACCCTTTCTAATGTTACCTCTGAAGTGTTGGATGTGGGGTTGAGAGACCTTCTAACAAAATCTAGCCACCCTCTATCTTGGGGGATCAAATTCCTTCTCCTCAGCTGATTAGGCCTTCCATCTTTGTCATTAATCCACTGCACATTCAGCACACATATTTCATTCAGGATCTCTTCAAATTCTGGGTCTTATTGCTTCACCCTTTCTTCATAGCTCCGGGTGGAGTTTGTTTGCTTCACCATCAGCATCCTAGCTATGTTGGAAGGGCTATAGTCAATAGCCTTCCCCCTCACATAGCTTATGTAGCCATAGGGTTGCCCAGGTTGTGGCATTGCATTAGCATAAAACTCCCTAACCAAGCTCTCCACCACCTTCCTTGGTGGGTTACACAAGAGTGTCCATCCTCTGTTGTTGATCTCTCTGTTGATCTCTGGATGTTCATTTCTTCCAAGTTTGAAGCCTACCACCGGAATGATTTGCCTCTCACTCACCCAACCATAAAATTAGTTTTGGTTGAATGATGAGAGGAACTTATACTCATTGAAGCTTGAGGAGGATCCGGAAGTAGCTTCCTTGGTCTTTCTTTTTTTGATGAGGAAGCTCTTGGAGGTGCCATTGGAGTGAGAGAAAAGGGGTTTGAAAGGTTGAAGAAAGGAAAGGTTGAGGAAGGGAACAAAGAAGGAAAGCAAAACAAGAAAAGAAAAGCAATTCAATGGAAAGAAAATAGTGAGGACAAGGAAAGAAAAGTGAGGACATGATTGTCCCTAATCAAATAAAAGAGAATAGTGAGGACAAGGAAAGAAAAGAGAATGGAAAGTGCAGTTGCCTTCGGGTATGAAGTTTGGGTTTTTGAAGTGTGACAAAAGGTGGAAAAGTAAGTGGCTTTTATAGGGGTGAGAAAGATAGTCTGGAAGGTGGGAAGGTGGGAAATAAAAAGCAATTCAATGTTTTCTCACTTGGGAATGGTGCCTAGCATGGGGAGAGGTGCCAATCCTTATCCTTTTGGCTTCCCTCAGATGTTGAGTTCCAAAGTGTAAGTACACTTTGACTCCTTGTCTTAGTAAACTATCAATCATGTGGGCCCCACCTTTTCTTGAAAATTAAATCCGAAACCCCATCAGTAATGAGAAAGAAATTGCTTCACATTCCCTCAATTTAACTACAATTAAAACACAATTGATGAGTGTCCCTTCGAACACCAAACTTAAATACATTGCATATGGTAAATTGGTTTCATCGTTAGACTTTATTATATACATTATGATTGGAATAAATCTGTTCATACCTTTCCACTTTCCAATTCATACGTATGTAATAAAGTAAATACTTATGCTCCCACCAATTCACTAAATGCTTTCAAACATGCATAAACCATGTTTGGGCTTGCTGTGTGAATTTCTTATGGCGGTGGCCACACCAAACTTAATTTTTGGGCTTACTTTCAAAGTTAATTCAACCAATAAGTTGTAAGCCTAAATTAAGTGGGTTAATGGCCACACCAAACTTAGCTGTTTAGCTAGTTTCTCAGCCCCTTCACTTAACCTCAAATAGTGTGTTATGCAACATTGCACTTCCAGTAGACTAAAATTAAATCAAAGAACTAACAACTAATTATCTAGCTTAGGGACTGAAAATTAAACTACCTAAATTCACAATCATAAACTACTTTTAGAAAACAAAAAAATGAAAGGATATGAGTGTTGGGGTGCCTCCCAACTAGCGCTTCTTTAACGTCACTAGCTTGACGTCCCCTCCTCCTTAGTTGAGGTTATAGCTCACTCTCTGCTCATCCAATGAGTCCCCAAGTAGTGCTTGAGCTTGTGGCCATTGACAGTGAAAGTCCTATGTGTCCTGTCCTCCATAAGCTCTACATGACCATAGGGAGACACCTTGAGGATTTTGAAGGGTCTAGACCATCTTGACTTAAGCTTCCCTGAGAAGAACTTGAGCCTTGAATTGTATAGCAGCACTTTTTGACCTTCTACAAACTCTCTTCTTGCTAGCTTTTGATCATGCTATTTCTTTGTGTTTTCCTTGTAAATCTTGGCATTTTCATAAGCTTGATTTCTGAATTCTTCCAACTCATTGAGTTATAGTAGCCTTCTTTCCCTAGTAGCTTGATCATCAAAGTTCAACATCTTTAGAGCCCAAAATGCTCTATGTTCAAGCTCTACTGGTAGGTGACAAGCTTTTCCAAACAACAGTTAGTATGGAGACATGCCAATAGGTGTCTTAAAAGCTGTCCTATAGGCCCACAATGCATCATCCAGCTTCTTGGACCAATCTTTTCTTGAGTTTCCAATAGTCTTCTTAAGGATTCTCTTGAGCTCTCTATTTGAAATTTCAGCTTGACCATTGGTTTGTGGATGGTATGGGATTGCCACTTTGTGCTTCACAGCATATTTAAGGAAGATTGTCTCAAGTTGCTTGTTGTAAAAGTGAGTCCCTCCATCACTTATAAGAGCTCTTGGAACCCCATATCTGCTGAATATATTATTCCTCAAAAAGTTAAACACCACTTTGTTGTCATTTGTTGATGTAGCTACTGCCTCCACCCATTTTAACACATAATCCACAGCCACCAATATATAGTTGTTTGAGTATGAGGATGGGAATGGTCCCATGAAATTAATCCCCCATACATCAAATAACTCCAACTCCATGATGAACCTCTGTGGCATCTCATTTTTCTTGGGTAGGTTTCCAGCTCTTTAACACTTGATAAACCATTATTTTATGGTTTATATTGTGTTTAATTGTGTGGTTTTATCAAATCTTTACCCACTTATTCATATGATTAGCATGTATTTACAACTCCTTCCCAAAATTACTCCATGGTTGAAAACTTGCTTCCTAGAGACTTTTAATTATGTATTTTAATTCTCCTTTATTCCATTCAATGCCGTGATCCCTGTGTTAAGTGTTTCAGGCTTTATAGGGCATGAATGACTTGGAAATTGGAGAGGAGGCTTGCAAAAATGGAAGGAACACAAGAAATTAAAGGGATGACCAGCGAGAAGCGATGCAGACGCATGGCTCACGCGACTGCGCAAAATGGAGAAATTGTAGTGACGCGCTTGCATGCCAGACGTGAACGTGTGAATTGGAAGCTGCACGAGTGACGTGAATGCTTGGACGACGCGCACGCGTGGCACGGAAAATGCTGAGTGACGCGAAAGCGTGAACAACGCGGTCGCGTGACGTGCGCGATCTGCAGAATTTACAGCAAACGCTGGCATGGATTTTGGTCTGCGTTTTAACCCAACTTTTGGCCCAAAAACACAAATTAGAGCCAGGGAACATGCAGAGACGAAACAACTTTCATTCCGCATAATTTTTAGTTTTTAGATCTGACTTTACTCCTCCTCTAGGTTTTCTCTCCACACATTCATAGTTCTTAGGATTTTATTTTTATTGCTTTTTGGATTGGGATATTGAGAAAAGTTATTACCTCCGCCAAGACTTCATCATTCTAGTTTGTTTTCCTTACTTGCCACTTACTCTTGCATATCCTTAATTTGTTCCGAATTACTATTGGATTATTTTTAGAATTTAATAATACAAGAACTATTTTTATTTTTAATTGGTCTTTTTGATTATTATTTATCATGTCTTCCTTTATTTCCCTTTCTTATTTTGTGAAGTTTACATTCATAATAAGTGAGTAGTTTTCTAACTTGATTGGGAGTTGATTGAAAGGAGAACCTTGAGTTAGAATGTTGAAGAGTAAAATTGTAATTGAGTTTATTGTTAGATGGCTCTCTAGTCACTGACACTAATCCTTCCCAAGGGAGAGGATTAGAACTTGTGAATAGAAGTAGAATTCCAACTTGCTTGACTTTTCTCTACATAGTAAAGGATAACTGAGTAGAACAGCCTTCAATTATCAATTAATCTTGGGAGAACTCCAACAAGAATAAAACTTCCGATTAATCTACTTCCAGTCAAGATTTTTATTTAAATTACATAAATTCTATGATTTAATTTCCTGTTTATCAAACTCAAAACCATTTTGGAAAAATCTGATTAATAAAATAGCACATCTTTCTGCAACTCGTTGGGAGACGACCTGGGATTCATACTCCCAGTATTTTAATTCTAATTTTGTGACAACGCTTCTAAATTGATAAGTGGATTTTTGTTGGTTAAGAATTGTACTTACAATGTATCTCTTGTATCAATTTCTTAATCCGCCAATTTCTGCCACGTCAATTTTTGGCGCCGTTGCCGGGGAGTTGCAATAGAGTGCTAAGTTATTGATTGGAATTTATTTATTTGAATTTTATTTTATTTTGCTACTATGAGCTGCATGTTTCTTTCATTGAATGACGCATTCACTTTCTGATCCAAGCTTGCCAGTATTTGATCCTGAGATTGAAAGAACTATTTCACGTATAAGGCAAGCTCGGCGTCAGTTAGTCCTCTCCGAGGACGAATATGAAACGTCACTTAAGGAAGAAACAATCTCCCTTTCTACTGATTCAGTTGATTTACGTGCAGGTGACATGGCAGCACCTAGGAGAGTTACTATCCAGGAAGCTGGAGCCCCTGATTTCACACTGTAGCCATATCAAGCGTATCACCCAGCGGTGGCTGTAGATTTTGAACTAAAGACTGCACTACTCAACTTGATGCCTAAGTTTCATGGCTTACCTGCTCAAGAGCTTATCAAGCACCTTAGGGATTTCCAGGCAGCCTGTTCTACTGTCGGGCGTGATGGTGCAGATGAAACTTCTATTTTGTTAAAAGCCTTCCCATTCTCTCTTGAGGGAAAGGCGAGAGAGTGGTACTACACTCAACCCGGAGCAACTGTTTCTAACTGGGATACGCTCAGAAGAGAATTTTTGGAAAAATTCTTTCCAACT
Source organism: Arachis hypogaea (assembly GCF_003086295.3). Lineage (NCBI taxonomy): Eukaryota > Viridiplantae > Streptophyta > Magnoliopsida > Fabales > Fabaceae > Arachis > Arachis hypogaea. Next base: position 72,591,700 of record NC_092048.1, on the reverse strand, counting down.
GAAGTTACTAATAAACTGAGGAAAGACATTTCCATGATTGTTCAGGACGAATCCGAGACTCTCTACGAATACTGGGAGCGCTTCAACAATCTTCTGGAAGCATGTCCCCACCATATGATTGACAAGATAGTGTTGCTTGGCTACGTCACACAAGGCATGAAGCCTCAAGATAAGACCACATTGGAAAGTGCTAGCAATGGGTCTATAAAAAAGTACAAGACCACTGATGAGGCATGGCAATTGATCAGCGACTTAGCTGAATCTACTCAGAATCACAGGGAGAAATAAAGCCGGTCAAAAGCTGTTGCAGAGGTATCTTCTAGCAAAGAGACTACTGCTCTAACTCAGAGTATATGTGAAATGACCAACTTACTGAAGCAGATGCAGTTGAGTCAATAACAAGCTCAGCAAGCTCAGCCTTCTCCACCACAGCAAAGCCAATAGTTAGTCCCACAGAGAGTGTGCAGAATCTGTGCTGATTATAGTCATTATACTGATGAATGTCCACAGCTCCAACAGGAAGACAATACTATAGCAGCAACTCATAACTTTTATGACCGCCCGAATCAAGGATACAATGAACAAGGAGGCAACTACAACCAAAGTGGGAACTATAACCAGAGTTGGCAAGACAACTCCAACCATGGCTAGAGAGATAATTCCAACCAGGGCTGGAGGGACAACAATAACAGAGGAGGCATAGACAATCAGGGAAATCAGAGGTGGAATAATAACAACAACAGGCAGCAGAACCAGAACCAGCCTTACAGAGCACCTCACCTAAGGCAATCCCAAGGACCACAGCACAACCAACAACAAATTCCTCAGATCACTTATTCTAATTCCTCTCCGAATGACGAGATACTTCAATCCCTCACCCAAGGACAAAAGAGCATGGAAAGTTTACTTAACGGTCTAACATCCGCTATACAAGCTCTCATCTCTCAGATGGGATCATCCAATACTTCAAACACTCAACATGCAATCTCCAGTGGAATTCCTTCTCAACCCTTACCCAATCGAAAGGGTGGCATCAATGCCATCACCCTAAGGTCTGGAACCACACTACAAGAGAGGAATCAGGAGGAGCCAAACCCACCAGAACACGCCCCAGCTGAAGTGGTGGTGGAGGTAGAAGATGCTGAAGAGGAAGAGGACGTACAAGACATGGTTGAAGAAGAAGAAGCTCAACCACAAAAAGAAGCACCAAAGGATGCAGACGCTGCAAAAAATGCCCTCCCTATTCCATTTCCACAAATTGCAAGGAAGCCCAGAAAACAGATGGAACTTGATCCCAAAATGGTAGAAATATTCAAAAAGGTTGAGGTAATTGTTCCCCTTTTTTATGTTATTCAGCAAGTACCTAAATATGCAAAGTTTCTAAAAGATTTATGTATACATAAAGACAAAATTAATGAATTAGAAACTATTCCTTTAGGTAGTTCTATATCTGCTTTAATGGGAGGTATACCTGAAAAGTGTAGTGATCCAGGTCCATGTATGGTTAACTGTACCATTGGAGGTATGATATTTTCTAACTGCATGTGTGATTTAGGAGCGTGTGTTAGTATAATGCCTTTGTATATATATGATACTTTGAGGCTCCCTCCCTTAAAAAGGTCGGCAGCTCATTTTGTGTTAGCAGATAAAAGCATTATTACAGTGGTTGAAATTGCTGAAGATGTATTAGTGAGCATTAAGGGGCTCACATTTCCCATTGACTTCTATATTCTGGAAATGCCCCCTAATGACTCAGGAAGGCCATCATCAATCCTACTTGGAAGACCATTCTTGAAAACATCAAAGTTCAAGCTGGATGCATTCTCAGGAACTTACTCCTTTGAGATAGATGGCAGAGCAGTGAAGTTCAGCTTAAATGAAGGATGAAGCATCCTCCGGAAGATCATTCTATCTTCCAGTGCGATATTATTGATGAAACTGTAGCTGAAGTTCACCAGGAAGAATTAGAAGAGAAGTACATAGGGCAAGGTCCAAGTGTGGGACATTTTCAGAGGACAAGAGAGCACTTCACTATTATCACCAGCTCCAGATAATCCAGAGCCTGGCCATGAGCAAAAATTAGAATTAAAACCCCTCCCTCCACACCTCAAGTATGCTTACCTTGAGGACAAGCAGAAGTTTCCAGTTATCATTGCGAGGGAGCTCACTCCCCAACAAGAAGAACAGCTACTCAGTGTACTGAGAAAACATAAGAAAGCGATTGGATGGAGCCTAGCAGATATAGTAGGCATCAACCCTCAGGTTTGTGAGCATAGAATATTCCTAGAAGAGGGAGCAAAGCCTGTGCGTCAACCTCAAAGAAGATTGAATCCCACCATCTTAGAAGTTGTCAAGAAAGAAGTGACCAGGCTACTTGAAGCAAATATCATTTACCCCATCTCAGATAGCGAATGGGTCAGTCCAGTACAAGTGGTGCCCAAGAAGTCTGGAATCACAACAGTAAGAAATAAGCATGGAGAGCTTTTGACAACTAGAGTGCAGAATTCATGGAGGGTTTGCATTGACTATAGGCGTTTCAACCAAGCCACTCGCAAGGATCATTACCCCTTGCCATTCATTGATCAGATGCTTGATCGCCTGTCAGGTAAATCCCATTATTGCTTTTTAGATGGTTATACATGCTATTTTCAAATTCATATAGCTTCTGAAGATCAGGAAAAGACTACCTTTACATGTCCTTTTGGAACTTATGCTTATAAGAGAATGCCCTTTGGCTTATGCAATGCACCAGCCACTTTCCAAAGGTGCATGATGACTCTTTTCTTTGACCTTATTGAGAACTGTATGGAGGTTTTTATGGATGATTTTAGTGTTTATGGTTATTTATTTAGCCTTTTCTTAGATAGTTTATCTAGAGTGTTAGATACATGTATTAGTACGAACCTTGTATTGAATTTTGAAAAATGTCACTTTATGGTAAAACAAGGGATTGTACTAGGACATGTTGTGTCTAATACTGGCATTTCTGTAGATCCAGCAAAGGTGGATGTTATTTCTAGTTTACCTTACCCCTCTTCTGTGAGGAAAGTCCGTTCGTTCCTTGGCCATGCAGGTTTTTACCGGAGATTCATTAAGGACTTCAGTAAGGTAGCAGTATCCTTATCCAGACTACTGCAGAAAGATATTGAGTTCGAGTTCAGTGAGGATTGCAAACAAGCGTTTGATAAGCTGAAGACCGCCCTGACTCAAGTTCCATTGTGAGAAGACCAGACTGGAGCCAGCCATTTGAAATCATGTGCGACACTTCCAATCATACAGTAGGAGCAGCACTGGCTCAGCGTGAAGGTAAGGACCCTTTCGTCATTGCTTATGCGTCTAAAACTTTAGACGCTGCTCAGTCTAATTACACTACTACTGAAAAAGAGCTCTTAGCTATTGTGTTCGCTCTAGATAAATTCTGAGCCTATTTACTTGGTACTAAAGTAGTAGTGTACTCAGACCACGCAGCTCTAAAGTATTTATTAGCTAAAAAGGAGTCCAAACCGAGGCTTTTACGTTGGATACTACTACTAGAAAAATTTGATTTAGAAATTAAGTATAGGAGGGGTAACCAGAATCTAGTGGCAGACTACTTGAGTCGCCTTGAACACATTAAGGATACCTCCACTCCTATAAATCATAATTTCCCATTCGACAACTTACAAGCAGTATCTGAAGTAGTCCCTTGGTATGCGCCTGTAGCTAATTATCTAGTCAGCCGCACTTTTCCTCCAAACTTTACTAAGCATCAAAGAGACAAGCTGAAAAGCGAGTCCAAATATTATATATGGGATGACCCATATTTATGGAGATGTGGCGCTGACCAGGTAATTAGACGGTGTGTGCCTCAATCAGAATTCCAGTCCATTTTAGAGGCTTGCCACTCATCTGAGAGTGGAGGACATTTTGGCCCTCAAAGAAAAGCTAGAGAAATTTTAGACTGTGGATTTTGGTGGCCTACTCTTTTTAAAGACGCTGCTGAATTTTGTAAATCTTGTTCCCCATGCCAAAGATTTGGTAACATATCCAAGAGGGATAAGATGCCTCAATAGATTATGCTTTTCTGTGAAATTTTTTATGTTTGGGGCATTGACTTCATGGGTCCATTTCCAAATTCTAATGGTTATTTTTATATATTGTTAGCTGTAGATTACCTTTCTAAATGGGTGGAAGCAATTCCTACCCACACTGATGATGCTAACACTGTTGTTTCCTTTGTTAGAAACCATATTATTTGTCACTTTAGATCACCACGAGCAATCGTGAGCGATCAAGGCACCCATTTTTATAACAGGAGACTAACAGGATTGCTGAAGAAGCATGGGATAATTCATAAAGTGGCAATAGCCTACCATCCCCAGACTAATGGGCAAGCCGAGGTGTCTAACAGAGAGATAAAGCATATATTGCAGAAGATAGTCAAACCTCATAGAAAAGACTGGAGCACCAGACTACAAGATGCACTCTGGGCATACAGAACGGCATACAAGACACCCATTGGGATGAGTCCCTTCCGCTTAGTTTATGGAAAGGCCTGTCACCTCCCAGCTGAGGTAGAGCACAAAGCCTTTTGGGCAATGAAGGAGTGCAACATGGGATTTGAGAAAGCCGAAGCTGAAAGGAAGTTGCAACTGCAAGAATTAGAAAGCCTTCGCCTAGAAGCTTATGAGAACTCAAGGCTGTACAAGAAAAAGATGAAGGCTGTGCATGATAAGCACATCAAGAGGAGAGAGTTCCAACCTGGAGACTTAGTCTTCCTTTACAACTCTAGACTGTGGCTCATGCCAGGCAAGTTGAGATCAAGATGGGAAGGTCCATATAGAGTAGAGAAGGCCAAGCCATACGGAGTTTTCCACCTGAGTCATCCTTCAAGCTCTGAATTCATCAAAGTTAATGGACATTGCTTAAAACTATATCATGGTGAGAAGATGAAGAAAAACAAGGAGCTAGATATCTTCCTCTTGGAGGATCCACCAACAGCAGAAGACTGAGCTAGTGGAGTGTCCAACTTAAGGACGTTAAAGCAAAGTGCTGGGTGGGAGACAACCCACCATGGTATGATCGTTCCTTTCTTTTTTCTTAGTTTTCTTTTTCAATAACTCTTCTCATTCTTAGCACCTATAGTTTGCATCTTCATTTGCATATTGTATATATAAAAAAAAACCATGCGATGCGACAGCGTCACTGATGCGCCCGCGTCACAGGTACATAAGGAAGAAAAAGAAATCGAACAGAAAGTCACGCGAGAGCGTGGCTGGAGGTGTGCCTTTGGCACAAATTGACCTACGTGACCGCGTCGCTGACGCGTCTGGGTCATGTGAAAAAATGCCTCCTATGCGTCCGCGTCAAGCACGCGAACGCGTGCCATGAAAAATCGACGTAAGAAAGGGTGCATGGCAGCAAGTTGTGATGAAGTGGGGCTGGAATGGTGCTAGACGCACAAGCCCTACCACGCGGACGCGTCATTTTCCATTCTTGGCCATTCACGCGATCGCGTCCACCACGCGAACACGTCACCCCAGAATTTGGCAACAATGAGTTTCGAACAGAGAGTTGCCCGAGCGCGAGGCTGCCCCCGCACCACTAGCGCAGATCATGTCACGCGTCCGCGTGACCGACGCGTCTGCGTCTTTTCATCTAAGCGCCATTCGCGGGAACGCGTACCCCACGTGTCCACGTCGCTTGCGCCGCACAACAAATGCATATCTGCCAAAATATCTTATCTTTCTCTTCCCCACATCCTACTTTTTCTTTTCCCTTCTTATTTCTTTCTTCCCCTTTCTTCCTTCTTCCTTCTTTCTCATTTTCTACTTTCTCTCTCTCTCACCACCATTATCAAGGTTTTTTCTTTTCTTCTTCCCTCCTTTACTTTTCTATTCTTCTTCTTGTTTTTATATTTTCTTCTTTTTTTCTTTTTCTTTTTACTTTCATTATCCATGTTTTCTTTTTCTTTCTTTTTCTTTTAATTGGTATTGGAAATTTATTTGGGTCATTGTTTCTTATGATATGTTTATGGATTGTTAAGGAATTGTTTGACAATTATATATTATTTTTTTAAGGGTGCTTGCATGTTCAATCCAATACTTTCAATACCTTAGTTAACATGCATGCTATGTGTTTGTGAAAACGCCCGTATGGCATTGTGCACTATTTTTAGATTTCTTTTAATCTACTACTCTAAATGCTTGCTTTTCACAAAACCCTTTTTATATTTTATTAATTTAATATAATTGTTATTACAAATACATTGCTAGTTTAACAGACTTGGTAATCTAACTTGGACATTGAGTGCTTGATCTATACTACTCATGCCTTTGTCGGCATGCCAATTGGTGCACAAAATTGTAAATCACACTTTTTACAACTCGTACCACTAACCAGCAAGTGCACTGGGTCCTCCAAGTAATAACTTACATGAGTAAGGGTCGAATCCTACGGAGATTGTCAGCTTTAAGCAGGCTATGGTTATCTTGTAACTCTTAGTCAGGATATCAATTATGATTATCAGTTTGAATTGTGAAGAATAAAAGAGCATGAAATAAATACTTGTTATGCAGTAATGGAGAATATGTTGGAGTTTTGGAGATGCTTTGTCTTCTGAATCTCTGCTTTCCTACTGTCATCTTCTTCACGCACGCAAGGCTCCTTCCATGGCAAGTTGTATGTTGGTGGATCACCGTTGTCAATGGCTACCATCCGTCCTCTCAGTGAAAAAGGTCCATGTACATGGCTAATCATCTGTCGGTTCTCACTTGTGATGGAATAGGATCCATTGATCCTTTTGTGTCTGTACGCTACAAAACCCTAGAAAACCTAAAAATTCCTAGAAATCCCTAAAAAAGCATAGAAAAATCTAAAAACCCTAGAAAATCCTAAAAATCCCTAGAAAACCCTAAGAAACTCTAAGAACTCTAGAAAACCCTAGAAAACCATAAAAGATCCTAGAAAACCCTAAAAACTCTAAGAACTCCAGAAAACCCTAGAAAACCCCAGAAAATCCTAGGAAAACCTTAGAAAACCCTAAAAAAACCTAAGAATCATAGAAAATCCTAAAAAATCGTAAAAACTCTAGAAAACCCTAAAAACCCAAAAAACCTAGAAAACCCTAAAAAACCCTCAAAACTTTAAAAAATCTTGAAAACCCTAAAAAACCCTAGAAAACCCTAAAAAATCCAAAAAAACCTTGGAAAAACCATAAAACCCTAAAAAATCCTAAAACCCTAGAAAACCCTAAAAAACATAGAAAACCCTAAAACCCTAGAAGACACTAGAAAATCCTAAAAATCTAAAAAAATCCTAGAAAACCATAAAAAACCCTAAAAACGCTAAAATATCCTAAAAAACCCCAAAAAATCTTAAAAACTATGGAAAACACTAGGAAACCATCAAAACCCATGAAAACTCTAAAATACCCTAAAAAACCATAAAAAACTATAAAAACCCTAGAAAATACTAGAATACCCTAGAAAACCAAACAAAAGCCTAGAAAACCCTAAAATACCCTAAAAAACCCTAGAAAATACTAAAAATCCCTAGAAAAACCTAAAAAATAATAAAAAACACTAGAAAGCCCTAAAAAACTAAAAACCCTAGAAAACCCTAAAAAACACTAAAAACCCTAGAAACCCCCAAAAAACCGAAAAAACCGAAAAAACCCTAGAAAACACTAGAAAATCCTAGAAAACCCTTAAATACCCTAGAAATCCCTAAAAATCCTAGAAAACGCTAAAAATCCTAGAGAATCCTAAAAAACCCTAGAAAACCCTAAAAAACCCTAGAAATTCCTAAAAAACACTAAGAAAACCTTAGAAAACCCTAGAAAATCGTAAAAGCCCTAGAAAACTTTAGGAAACCTTAAAAAGCCCTAAGAATCATAGAAAACCCTAAAATATCCTAGTATACCCTAAAAATTCCTTAAAACCCAAAAAAACCCAAAAAAACCATAGAAACCCTAAGAAACCCTTAAAACCTTAAAAAACTCTAAACCCAAGAAAACCCGAAAAACCTACAAAACCCTAAAAAACCCTTAAAAACCCTTAAAACCCTAGAAAACCCTAAAAACCCTAAAAACCCTAAAAAACACTAAAAAACCTAAAAACCATAAAAAAAATCCTAAAAATCTCTAGAAAACCCTAAAAAACCCTGAAACACCCTAAGAATCCTAGAAAACCATTAAAAAAACCATAGAAAACCCTAAAATACCCTTAAAAAACCCTAGAAAACACTAAAAATCCCTAGAAAACCCTAAAAAACAATAAGAAAACACTAGGAAACCCAAAAAACACTAAAAACTCTAGAAACCCCTAAAGACACTAAAAGCCCTAGAAAACCCTAAAAACACTAAAAACCCTAGAAAACCCTAAAAAACCCGAAAAACTCTAGAAAACCCTAAAAAAAACTAGAAAACCCTAAAAACCTAAAAAATCCTAGAAAAGACTAGAAAACCGTAGAAAACCATTAAAAAAACCCTAGAAAACCCTAAAATACCCTAAAAAACCCCCCCAAAAAACTGTAAAAACCTTAGAAAATGCTAGAAAACCGTAGAAAAGAATAAAACCCTAGAAAACCCTTAAATACCCTAAACATCGTTAGGGTTTTTTAGGTTTTTCTAGGGTTGTTAGGGCTTTCTAGGCTTTTTTTATGGTTTTTTAGCGTTTTCTAGGTTTTTAGTGTTTTCTAGGGTTTTTAGGGTTTTCTAGAGTTTTTAAGGTTTTCTACAGTTTTTAGGATTTTCTAGGGTTTTTAGGGTTTTTTAGGAGCTTTTAGGATTCTCTAGGGGTTTTTAGTGTTTTTTAGGGTTTTCTAGGGTTTGTTAGAATTTTCTAGGGTTTTTAGGATTTTCTAGGGTTTTTAGGGTTTTTTAGGATTTTTCAGGGTTTTTAGGGGTTTCTAAGGGTTTTTAGAATGTTTTTAGTGTTTTTAGGGTTTTTTAGGGTTTTCTAGCGTTTGTAGGATTTTTTAGGATTTTCTAGGGGTTTTTAGTTTTTTGAGTTTTTAGGGTTTTCTTGGGTTTTTAGTCTTTTTTAGGATTTTTAGGGTTTCTTAGGGTTTTTTAGGGTTTTTAGGGTTGTCTAAGGTTTTTAGTGTTTATAGGGTTTTCTAGTGTTTTTAGGGTTTTTTAGGATTTTCTAGGGTTGTTATGGTTTTTACGGTTTTCTAGGGTTTTTTTTTAAGTTTTTCTAGGGTTTTTTTAGGTTTTCTAGTGTTTTGTAGCATTTTTTTGTGTTTTAGGGTTTTCTAGGATTTTTTAGGTATTTTATGATTTTCTAGGGTTTTTATGTTTTCTTAGTGTTTGTTAGGGTTTCCTATGGTTGTTAGGATTTTTTAGGTTTTTCTAGGGTTGTTAGGGTCTTCTAGGGTTTTTAGAATTTTTAGGGTTTTCTAGGGTTTGTTAGGATTTTCTAGGATTTTTAGGGTTTTCTAGGGATGTTAGGGTTTTTTAGGGTTTTGTAGGATTTTTAGGGTTTTCTAGGGTTTTTAGGATTTTTTATGGTTTTCTAGGGTTTTTAGGTTTTTCTAGGGTTTTTTTTGTGTTTTTAGGGTTTTCAAGGGTTTTTAGTATTTTTTAGGATTTTCTAGGGTTTTTTAGAGTTTTTAGAGTTTTTTAGGTTTTTTAGGATTTTCTAGGGTTTTTAGAATTTTTATGGTTTTCTAGGATTTTTTAGGTTTTTCTAGGGTTTTTAGAGTTTTTAGTCTCTTAGGATTTTCTAGGGTTTTTAGGGTTTTTTAGGATTTTCTAGGGTTTTAGGGTTTTTTAGTGTTTTTAGGGTTTTTTAGGGTTTTCTAGGTTTTTAGTGTTTTTTGGATTTTCTAGCGTTTTTTTATAGTTTTTAGAGTCTTTTAGGATTTTCTAGGGTTTTTAGGATTTTTTAGGATTTTCTAGGATTTTTAGGGGTTTATAGGGGTTTTTAGAGTTTTTCAGTGTTTTTGGGGTTTTTTAGGATTTTCTAGCGTTTTTAGGATTTTTTAGGGTTTTCTAGCGTTTTTTAGGTTTTTAGAGTTTTTAGGGTTTTCTTGGGTTTTTAGTATTTTTTAGGATTTTTAGGGTTTCTTAGGGTTTTTAGGGTTGTCTAAGGTTTTTAGTGTTTATAGGGTTTTCTAGGATTTTTAGTGTTTTTTAGTGTTTTCAAGAGTTTTTAGAGTTCCTTAGGGTTTTCTAGTGTTTTTTAGGGTTTTTTAGGATTTTCAGGGTTGTTATGGTTTTTACGGTTTTCTAGGGTTTTTTTAAGTTTTCTAGGGTTTTTTAGGATTTTCTAGGGTTGTTATAGTTTTTACGGTTTTCTAGGATTTTTTAGGGTTTTTAGGGTTTTCTAGGGTTTTTAGGATTTTCAGGATTTTCTAGGGCTTTTAGGGTTTTCTAGGGTTTGTTAGGATTTTCTAGGATTTTTAGGGTTTTCTAGGGATGTTAGGATTTTTTATGGTTTTGTAGGATTTTTAGGGTTTTCTAGGGTTTTTAGGATTTTTTATGGTTTTCTAGGGTTTTTAGGTTTTTCTAGGGTTTTTTGTGTTTTTAGGGTTTTCAAGGGTTTTTAGTATTTTTAAGGATTTTCTAGGGTTTTTTAGAGTTTTTAGAGTTTTTAGAATTTTTAAGGTTTTCTAGGGTTTTTAGGATTTTTATGAGTTTCTAGGGTTTTTTAGGTTTTTCTAGGGTTTTCTTGGGTTCTTTAGAGTTTGTAGAGTCTCTTAGGATTTTCTAGGGTTTTTTAGGATTTTCTAGGGTTTTTAGGATTTTTTAGTGTTTTTAGGGTTTTTTAGGGTTTTTTAGGGTTTTTAGTGTTTTTTGGATTTTCTAGGGTTTTTTTTAGAGTTTTTAGAGTCTGTTAGGATTTTCTAGGGGTTTTAGGGTTTTTTAGGATTTTCTAGGGTTTTTAGGTTTTTAGGGTTTTTTAGGATTTTCTAGGTTTTATAGGGGTTTTTAGACTTTTTTAGTGTTTTTAGGGTTTTTTAGGGTTTTCTAGCGTTTTTAGGATTTTTTAGGATTTTTTAGGGGTTTTTAGTTTTAGAGAGTTTTTAGGGTTTTCTTGGGTTTTTAGTCTTTTTTAGGATTTTTAGGGTTTCTTAGGGTTTTTTAGGGTGTTCTCGGGTTTTTAGGATTGTCTAAGGTTTTTAGTGTTTATAGGGTTTTCTAGGATTTTTAGTGATTTTTAGTGTTTTCTAGAGTTTTTAGAATTCTTTTGGGTTTTCTAGTGTTTTTTAGGGTTTTTTAGGATTTTCTAGGGTTGTTATGGTTTTTACGGTTTTCTAGGGTTTTTTTTTAAGTTTTCTAGGGTTTTTTAAGTTTTCTAGTGTTTTGTAGCATTTTTTAGCGTTTTAGGGTTTTCTAGGATTTATTAGATTTTTTATGGTTTTCTAGGGTTTTTATGTTTTCTTAGGGTTTTTTAGGGTTTCCTATGGTTTGTTAGGGTTTTTTATGGTTTTTTAGGTTTTTCTAGGTTTGTTAGGGTCTTCTAGGGTTTTTAGAGTTTTTTTAACGTTTTCTAGGTTTTTAGTAATTTCTAGGGTTTTTAGGGTTTTTTAAGTTTTTGTACAGTTTTTAGGGTTTTCTAGGGTTTTTAGGATTTTTTTATGGTTTTCTAGGTTTTTTTCGGGTTTTCTAGGGTTTTTTGTGTTTTTAGGGTTTTCAAGGGTTTTTAGTATTTTTTAGGATTTTCTAGGGTTTTTGAGAGTTTTTAGAGTTTTTTAGGATTTTTAGGGTTTTCTAGGGTTTTTAGGATTTTTATGATTTTTCTAGGGTTTTTAGTGTTTTTAGGGTTTTCTAGGGGTTTAGTGTTTTTTAGGATTTTCTAGGGTTTTTTAGAGTTTTTAGAGTCTCTTAGGATTTTCTAGGGTTTTTAGGATTGTTTAGGATTTTCTAGGGTTTTTAGGGATTTCTGGGGGTTTTTTAGTGTTTTTTAGGGTTTTCTAGGATTTTTAGGATTTTTCAGGGTTTCTTAGTGTTTTTTAGGTTTTTAGGGTTTTGTTGGGTTTTTAGTATTTTTTTTATGGATTTTTAGGGTTTCTTAGGGTTTTCTAAACTTTTTTAGGGTTTTCTAGGATTTTGTAGTATATTTTAGCGTTTTAAAGTTTTCTAGGATTTTTTCGGGTTTCTATAGTTTTCTAGGTTTTTTAAGGGTTTTCTATGGTTGTTAAGGTTTTTTAGGATTTTCTCGGGTTTTTTTTTACGGTTTTAGTGATTTCTAGTGTTTTTTAGAGTTGTCTAGGGTTTTTTAGTGTTTTTTAGGGTTTTTAGGGTTTTTTAGGGTTTTCAAGATATTTTTAGGGTTTTTTAAGGTTTTAAGGGTTTTTAGGGTTTTTTAGGATTTTCTAGGGTTGTTATGGTTTTTACGGTTTTCTAGGGTTTTTTTTAAGTTTTCTAGGATTTTTTAGGTTTTCTAGTGTTTTGTAGCATTTTTTAACGTTTTAGAATTTTCTAGGATTTTTTAGGTTTTTTATGGTTTTCTAGGGTTTTTATGTTTTCTTAGGGTTTTTTAGGGTTTCCTATGGTTTGTTAGGGTTTTTTTAGGGTTTTTTAGGTTTTTCTAGGTTTGTTAGGGTCTTCTATGGTTTTTAGAGTTTTTTTAGCGTTTTCTAGGTTTTTAGTAATTTCTAGGGATGTTAGGGTTTTTTAGGGTTTTGTAGGATTTTTAGGGTTTTCTAGGATTTTTAGGATTTTTTATGGTTTTCTAGGTTTTTTAGGTTTTTCAAGGGTTTTTTGTGTTTTTAGGGTTTTCAAGGGTTTTTAGTATTTTTTAGGATTTTCTAGGGTTTTTGAGAGTTTTTTAGGATTTTTAGGGTTTTCTAGGGTTTTAAGGATTTTTATGGTTTTCTAGGGTTTTTTAGGTTTTTCTAGGGTTTTTAGTGTTTTTAGGGTTTTCTAGGGGTTTAGTGTTCTTTAGGATTTTCTAGGGTTTTTTAGAGTTTTTAGAGTCTCATAGGATTTTCTAGGGTTTTTAGGATTTTTTAGGATTTTCTAGGGTTTTTAGGGGTTTCTAGGAGTTTTTAGAGTTTTTTAGTGTTTTTAGGATTTTTTAGGGTTTTCTAGGATTTTTAGGATTTTTCAGGGTTTCTTAGTGTTTTTTAGGATTTTTAGGGTTTTGTTGGGTTTTTAGTGTTTTTTTAGGATTTTTAGGGTTTCTTAGGGTTTTCTAGGGTTTTCTAAACTTTTTTAGGGTTTTCTAGAGTTTTGTAGCATATTAAAGCGTTTTAAAGTTTTCTAGGATTTTTTCGGCTTTCTATAGTTTTCTAGGGTTTTTTAGGGTTTTCTATGGTTGTTAGGGTTTTTTAGGATTTTCTAGGATTTTTAACGTTTTTAGTGATTTCTAGTGTTTTTTAGAGTTTTCTAGGGTTTTTAGTGTTTTTAGGGTTTTTAGGGTTTTTTAGGGTTTTTAGGATTTTCTAGAGATTTTTAGGGATTTTTACGGTTTTTAGGGTTTTCTAGGGATTTTTTAGATTTTTTAGGGTTTTCAATGATTCTTAGGGTTTTTTAGTGTTTTCTAGGGTTTTTTACGATTTTCTAGGATTTTTTGGAGTTTTCTAGGGTTTTCTTGAGTTTTTAGAAAACCCTAACAACCCTAGAAAAACCTAAAAAACCCTAAAAAATCCTAGGAAATTTTAGGGTATTTAAGGGTTTTCTAGGGTTTCTTATGGTTTTCTAGAATTTTCTAGTGTTTTTTAGGGTTTTTAGAGTTTTTTGGGGATTTTTTACGGTATTTTAGGTTTTCTAAGGTTTTTTTTGGTTTTCTAGGGTTTTTTAGGTTTTTCGGGTTTCCTAAGGTTTTTTAGGGTTTTCTAGAGTTTTCAAGGTTTTCTATGGTTTTTGGCGTTTTCTGGGAAAGTGTTTTGGGGTTTTCTAGGATTTTAGTGTTTTTAGGGGGTTTGTAGGGTTGTTTACGGTTTTTTAGGGTTTTCTAGGGTTTTTTGGGGTTTTCTAGAGTTTTAAGAGTCTTTTAGGGTTTTCTAGGGTTTTTTAGGATTTTCTATGATTTTTTAGGAATTTTTAAGTTTTCTAGGGATTTTAAGATTTTTTAAGGTTTTATAGGGTTTTCTATCGTTGTTAGGGTTTTTTAGGGTTTTTTTTTAGGGTTTTTAACCCAAAAAACTAAAGAAACACTAAAAAACCCTACAAAACCCTAGAAAACGTGAAAAAAATCTTAAAATCCCTAAAAAACTCTAGAAATTCCTAAAAAATCCTAGAAACCCTAAAAACCGTAGAAAACCCAAGAAAACCCGAGAAACCCTAGAAAATCCTAAAAGCCCTAGAAGATCTAAAAACCCTAGGAAATTCTAAAAAACCTAAAAAACACTAAAAGACCTAAAAAATTTTAGAAATCCCTAAAAAACCCTAGAAAACCCTAAAAATCCTAGAAAACCCTAGAAAATCCTAAATAACCCTAGAAAATCCTAAAAAACCCTTGAAAATCTTAAAAAACTCTAAGAACACAAGAAAATCCCAAAAAATCCTAGAAAACCGTAAAAAACCCTAGAAAATCTTTGAAAACCCTAAAAACACTAAAAACCCTAGAAAACCCTAAAAACCTTAAAAAAACCCTAGAAACACTAAAAAAACCTAAAAACCCTAAAAAAACCTTAAAAACCCTAAAATTCCTAGAAAACACTAAAAAAACTACAAAACCTTAGAAAACGCTACAAAACCCTAGAAAACCTAAAAATCCCTAGAAATCCCTAAAAAAGCATAGAAAAATCTAAAAACCCTAGAAAATCCTAAAAACCCCTAGAAAACCCTAAGAAACTCTAAGAACTCTAGAAAACCCTGGAAAACCATAAAAAATCCTAGAAAATCCTAAAAACCGTAGAAAACCCTAGAAAACCCAAGAAACCCTAGAAAATCCTAAAAACCCTAGGAAATCCTAAAAAACCTAAAAAACACTAAAAGACCTAAAAAATTTTAGAAATCCCTAAAAAACCCTAGAAAATCCAAAAAATCCTAGAAAACCCTAGAAAATCCTAAATGACCTTAGAAAATTTTAAAGAACCCTTGAAAATCCTAAAATACTCTAAGAACACAAGAAAACCCCAAAAAACCCTAGAAAACCGTAAAAAAACCCTAGAAAATGTTTGAAAACCCTAAAAACACTAAAAACCCTAGAAAACCCTAAAAATCCTTAAAAAACCATAGAAACACTAAAAAAACCTAAAAACCCTAAAAAATCCAAAAAAAGTTTAAAAGACCCTAGAAAACGCTAAAAACCTTAAAAATCCTAGAAACCACTCAAAAAACTACAAAACCTTAGAAAACGCTACAAAACCCTAGAAAACCTAAATATCCCTAGAAATCCCTAAAAAAGCATAGAAAAATCTAAAAACCCTAGAAAATCCTAAAAATCCCTAGAAAATCCTAAGAAACTCTAAGAACTCTAGAAAACCCTAGAAAACCATAAAAGATCCTAGAAAACCCTAAAAACTCTAAGAACTCCAGAAAACCCTAGAAAACCCCAGAAAATCCTAGGAAAACCTTAGAAAACCCTAAAAAAACCTAAGAATCATAGAAAATCCTAAAAAATCCTAAAAACTCTAGAAAACCCTAAAAACCCAAAAAACCTACAAAACACTAGAAAACCCTAAAAAATCCTCAAAACTTTAAAAAATCTTGAAACCCCTAGAAAACCCTAAAAAACCCTAGAAAACCCTAAAAAATCCAAAAAACCCTGGAAAAACCATAAAAACCCGAAAAAACCCTAAAAACCCTAGAAAACCCTTAAAAAACCTAGAAAACCCTAAAACCCTAGAAAACACTAGAAAATCCTAAAAATCTAAAAAAATCCTAGAAAACCATAAAAAACCCTAAAAACGCTGGAAAATCCTAAAAAACCCCAAAAAAATTGTAAAAACTATGGAAAACACTAGGAAACCATCAAAACCCTAGAAAACCCTAAAATACCCTAAAAAACCAAAAAAAAACTATAAAAACCCTAGAAAATACTAGAATACCCTAGAAAACCAAACAAAACCCTAGAAAACCCTAAAATACCCTAAAAAACCCTAGAAAATACTAAAAATCCCTAGAAAAATCTAAAAAATAATAAAAAACACTAGAAAACCCTAAAAAAACTATAAACCCTAGAAAACCCTAAAAAACACTAAAAACCCTAGAAATCCCCCAAAAAACCGAAAAAAACTGAAAAAACCCTAGAAAACCCTTAAATACCCTAGAAATCCCTAAAAATCCTAGAAAACGCTAAAAATCCTAGAGAATCCTAAAAAACCCTAGAAAACCCTAAAAAACCCTAGAAAGTCCTAAAAAACACTAAGAAAACCTTAGAAAACCATAGAAAACCGTAAAAACCCTAGAAAACCTTAAGAAACCTTAAAAAGCCCTAAGAATCATAGAAAACCCTAAAATATCCTAGTATACCCTAAAAATTCCTTAAAACCCAAAAAAACCCCTAGAAACCCTAAGAAACCCTTAAAACCTTAAAAAACTCTAAACCCAAGAAAACCCTAAAAACCCTAAAAACCTACAAAACCCTAAAAAACCCTTAAAACCTTAAAAATCCTGAAAACCCTAGAAAACCCTAAAAACCCTAAAAAAACACTAAAAACCCTAAAAACCATAAAAAATCCTAAAAATCTCTAGAAAACCCTAAAAACCCTGAAACACCCTAAGAATCCTAGATAACCATTAAAAAAACCATAGAAAACCCTAAAATACCCTTAAAAAATCCTAGAAAACACTAAAAATCCCTAGAAAACCCTAAAAAACAATAAGAAAACACTAGGAAACCCAAAAAAACACTAAAAACCCTAGAAACCCCTAAAAACACTAAAAACCCTAGAAAACCCTAAAAAACCCGAAAAACTCTAGAAAACCCTAAAAAACCCTAAAAAACCCTAAAAACCTAAAAAATCCTAGAAAAGACTAGAAAACCCTAGAAAACCATTAAAAAAACCATAGAAAACCCTAAAATACCCTAAAAAACCCCCCAAAAAACTGTAAAAACCTTAGAAAACGCTAGAAAACCCCAGAAAACAATAAAAACCCTAGAAAACCCTTAAATACCCTAAACATCGTTAGCGTTTTTTAGGTTTTTCTAGGGTTGTTAGAGATTTCAAGGCTTTTTTATGGTTTTTTTAGCGTTTTATAGGTTTTTAGTGTTTTCTAGGGTTTTTAGGGTTTTCTAGAGTTTTTAAGGTTTTCTACAGTTTTTAGGATTTTCTAGGGTTTTTATGGTTTTTGAGGAGCTTTTAGGATTCTCTAGGGGTTTTTAGTGTTTTTTAAGGTTTTCTAGGGTTTGTTAAAATTTTCTAGGGTTTTTAGGGTTTTCTATGGTTTTTAGGGTTTTTTAGGATTTTCCAGGGTTTAAGGGGTTTCTAAGGGTTTTTAGAATTTTTTTAGTGTTTTTAGGGTTTTTTAGGGTTTTCTAGCGTTTTTAGGATTTTTTAGGATTTTCTAGGGTTTTCTTGGGTTTTGAGTCTTTTTTAGGATTTTTAGGGTTTCTTAGGGTTTTTTTAGGGTTTTTAGGGTTGTCTAAGGTTTTTAGTGTTTATAGGGTTTTCTAGTGTTTTTAGGGTTTTTTAGGATTTTCTAGGGTTGTTATGGTTTTTACGGTTTAGGGTTTAGGGGTTTTTTTAAGTTTTTCTAGGGTTTTTTAGGTTTTCTAGTGTTTTGTAGCATTTTTTTGCGTTTTAGGGTTTTCTAGGATTTTTTAGGTATTTTATGGTTTTCTAGGGTTTTTATGTTTTCTTAGTGTTTTTTAGGGTTTCCTATGGTTGTTAGGATTTTTTAGGTTTTTCTAGGGTTGTTAGGGTCTTCTAGGGTTTTTAGGATTTTTAGGATTGTCTAGGGATTTTAGGGTTTTTTAGGATTTTCTAGGGTTTGTTAGGATTTTCTAGGATTTTTAGGATTTTCTAGGGATGTTAGGGTTTTTTAGGGTTTTGTAGGATTTTTAGGGTTTTCTAGGATTTTTAGGATTTTTTATGGTTTTCTAGGGTTTTTAGGTTTTTCAAGGGTTTTTTGTGTTTTTAGGGTTTTCAAGGGTTTTTAGTATTTTTTAGGATTTTCTAGGGTTTTTTAGAGTTTTTAGAGTTTTTTAGGTTTTTTAGGGTTTTCTAGGGTTTTTAGGATTTTTATGGTTTTCTAGGGTTTTTTACGTTTTTCTAGGGTTTTCTAGAGTTTTTTAGAGTTTATAGAGTCTCTTTGGATTTTCTAGGGTTTTTAGGATTTTCTAGGGTTTTAGGGTTTTTTAGTGTTTTTAGGGTTTTTTAGGGTTTTCTAGGGTTTTAGTGTTGGTTTTCTAGCATTTTTTTTATAGTTTTTAGAGTCTTTTAGGATTTTCTAGGGTTTTTAGGGTTTTTTAGGATTTTCTAGGATTTTTAGGGGTTTATAGGGGTTTTTAGAGTTTTTCAATGTTTTTGGGGTTTTTTAGGGTTTTCTACCGTTTTTAGGATTTTTTAGGGTTTTCTAGCATTTTTTAGGTTTTTAGAGTTTTTAGGGTTTTTAGGGTTTCTTAGGGTTTTTAGGGTTGTCTAAGGTTTTTAGTGTTTATAGGGTTTTCTAGGATTTTTAGTGTTTTTTAGTGTTTTCAAGAGTTTTTAGAGTTCCTTAGGGTTTTCTAGTGTTTTTTAGGGTTTTTTAGGATTTTCTAGGGTTGTTATGGTTTTTACGGTTTTCTATGGTTTTTTTAAGTTTTCTAGGGTTTTTTAGGATTTTCTAGGGTTGTTATGATTTTTACGGTTTTCTAGGATTTTTTAGGGTTTTTAGGATTTTCTAGGGTTTTAAGGATTTTCAGGATTTTCTAGGGCTTTTAGGGTTTTCTAGGGTTTGTTAGGATTTTCTAGGATTTTTAGGGTTTTCTAGGGTTTTTAGGGTTTTTTTATGGTTTTCTAGGGTTTTTAGGTTTTTCTAGGGTTTTTTGTGTTTTTAGGGTTTTCAAGGGTTTTTAGTATTTTTAAGGATTTTCTATGATTTTTTAGAGTTTTTAGAGTTTTTAGGATTTTTAAGGTTTTCTAGGGTTTTTAGGATTTTTATGGGTTTCTAGGGTTTTTTAGGTTTTTCTAGGGTTTTCTAGGGTTCTTTAGAGTTTTTAAAGTCTCTTAGGATTTTCTAGGGTTTTTAGGGTTTTTTAGGATTTTCTAGGGTTTTTAGGATTTTTTAGTGTTTTTAGGGTTTTTTAGGGTTTTTAGTGTTTTTTGGATTTTCTAGGGTTTTTTTAGAGTTTTTAGAGTCTGTTAGGATTTTCTAGGGTTTTTAGGGTTTTTTAGGATTTTCTAGGGTTTTTAGGTTTTTAGGGTTTTTTAGGATTTTCTAGGGTTTATAGGGATTTTTAGAGTTTTTTAGTGTTTTTAGGATTTTTTATGGTTTTCTAGCGTTTTTAGGATTTTTTAGGGTTTTCTAGGGGTTTTTAGTTTTAGAGAGTTTTTAGGGTTTTCTTGGGTTTTTAGTCTTTTTTAGGATTTTTAGGGTTTCTTAGGGTTTTTTAGGGTTTTCTCGGGTTTTTAGGGTTGTCTAAGGTTTTTAGTGTTTATAGGGTTTTCTAAGATTTTTAGTGTTTTTTAGTGTTTTCTAGAGTTTTTAGAGTTCTTTAGGGTTTTCTAGTGTCTTTTAGGGTTTTTTAGGATTTTCTAGGGTTGTTATGGTTTTTACGGTTTTCTAGGGTTTTTTTTAAGTTTTCTAGGGTTTTTTTGGTTTTCTAGTGTTTTGTAGCATTTGTTAGCGTTTTTGGGTTTTCTAGGGTTTTTTAGGTTTTTTATGGTTTTCTAGTGTTTTTATGTTTTCTTAGGGTTTTTTAGGGTTTCCTATGGTTTGTTAGGGTTTTTTTTAGGGTTTTTTAGGTTTTTCTAGGTTTGTTAGGGTCTTCTAGGGTTTTTAGAGTTTTTTTAACGTTTTCTAGGTTTTTAGTAATTTCTAGGGTTTTTAGGGTTTTTTAGGTTTTTGTACAGTTTTTAGGGTTTTTAGAATTTTTTATCGTTTTCTAGGGTTTTTTAGGGTTTTCTAGGGTTTTTTGTGTTTTTAGGGTTTTCAAGGGTTTTTAGTATTTTTTAGGATTTTCTAGGGTTTTTGAGAGTTTTTAGAGTTTTTTAGGATTTTTAGGGTTTTCTAGGGTTTTTAGGATTTTTATGGTTTTCTAGGGTTTTTTAGGTTTTTCTAGGGTTTTTAGTGTTTTTAGGGTTTTCTAGGGGTTTAGTGTTTTTTAGGATTTTCTAGGATTTTTTAGAGTTTTTAGAGTCTCTTAGGATTTTCTAGGGTTTTTAGGATTTTTTAGGATTTTCTAGGGTTTTTAGGGGTTTCTAGGGGTTTTTAGAGTTTTTTAGTGTTTTTAGGATTTTTTTAGGGTTTTCTAGGATTTTTAGGATTTTTCAGGGTTTCTTAGTGTTTTTTAGGGTTTTTAGGGTTTTGTTGGGTTTTTAGTGTTTTTTTTAAGGATTTTTAGGATTTCTTAGGGTTTTCTAGGGTTTTCTAAACTTTTTTAGGGTTTTCTAGGGTTTTGTAGCATATTTTAGCGTTTTTAAGTTTTCTAGGATTTTTTCGGATTTCTATAGTTTTCTAGGGTTTTTTAAGGGTTTTCTATGGTTGTTAGGGTTTTTTAGGATTTTCTAGGGTTTTTTTTACGTTTTTAGTGATTTCTAGTGTTTTTTAGAGTTGTCTAGGGTTTTTAGTGTTTTTTAGGATTTTTAGGGTTTTTTAGGGTTTTCAAGAGATTTTTAGGGTTTTTTAAGGTTTTAAGGGTTTTTAGGGTTTTTTAGGGTTTTTAGGATTTTCTACGGATTTTTAGGGTTTTTAGGGTTTTCTAGGGATTTTTAGGGTTTTCTAGGATTTTTTAGATTTTTTAGGGTTTTCAATGATTCTTAGGGTTTTTTAGGGTTTTCTAGGGATTTTTACGATTTTCTAGGATTTTTTTGGAGTTTTCTAGGGTTTTCTAGAGTTTTTAGAAAACCCTAACAACCCTAGAAAATCCTAAAAAACCCTAAAAAATCCTAGGAAATTTTAGGGTATTTAAGGGTCTTCTAGGGTTTTTTATGGTTTTCTAGAATTTTCTAGTGTTTTCTAGGGTTTTTAGGGTTTTTTGGGGATTTTTTAGGGTATTTTATGTTTTCTAAGGTTTTTTTTTTGTTTTCTAGGGTTTTTTAGGTTTTTCGGGTTTCCTAAGGTTTTTTAGGGTTTTCTATAGTTTTCAGGGTTTTCTATGGTTTTTGGCGTTTTCTGGGGCTTTTAGTGTTTTGGGGTTTTCTAGGATTTTATTGTTTTTAGGGGTTTGTAGGGTTGGTTACGGTTTTCTAGGGTTTTTTAGGATTATCTAGGGTTTTTAGCGTTTTCTAGGGTTTTTTTACGGTTTTCTAGGGTTGTTTACGGTTTTCTACGGTTTTCTATAGAAACACCAAAAAACCCTACAAAACCCTAGAAAAAGTGAAAAAAATCCTAAAATCCCTAAAAAACCCTAGAAATTCCTAAAAAATCCTAGAAACCCTAAAAATCGTAGAAAACCCTAGAAAACCCGAGAAACCCTAGAAAATCCTAAAAACCCTAGAAAATCCTAAAAACCCTAGAAAATCCTAAAAAAACCTAAAAAACACTAAAAGACCTAAAAAATTTTAGAAATCCCTAAAAAACCCTAGAAAATCCTAAAAATCCTAGAAAACCCTAGAAAATCCTAAATAACCCTAGAAAATCCTAAAAATCCCTTGAAAATCCTAGAAAACTCTAAGAACACAAGAAAACCCCAAAAAACCCTAGAAAACCGTAAAAAACCCTAGAAAATCTTTGAAAACCCTAAAAACACTAAAAACCCTAGAAAACCCTAAAAAACCTTAAAAAACCCTAGAAACACTAAAAAACCTAAAAACCCTAAAAAAACCCTAAAAACCCTAAAAAATCCAAAAAAACATTAAAAGACCCTAGAAAACTCTAAAACCCTAAAAATCCTAGAAAACACTAAAAAAACCTTAGAAAACGCTACAAAACCCTAGAAAACCTAAAAATCCCTAGAAATCCCTAAAAAAGCATAGAAAAATCTAAAAACCCTAGAAAACCCTAAAAACCCCTAGAAAACCCTAAGAAACTCTAAGAACTCTAGAAAACCCTAGAAAACCATAAAAAATCCTAAAAAACCCTAAAAATCGTAGAAAACCCTAGAAAACCCAAGAAACCCTAGAAAATCCTAAAAACCCTAGGAAATCCTAAAAAACCTAGAAAACACTAAAAGACCTAAAAAATTTTAGAAATCCCTAAAAAACCCTAGAAAACCTTTAATCCTAGAAAACCCTAGAAAATCATAAATAACCCTTGAAAATCCTAAAGAACCCTTGAAAATCCTAAAATACTGTAAGAACACAAGAAAACCCTAGAAAATCTTTAAAAACCCTAAAAACACTAAAAACCCTAGAAAACCCTAAAAAATCTTTAAAAAACCCTAGAAACACTAAAAAAGCTAAAAACCCTAAAAAAACCCTAAAAACCCTAAAAAATCCAAAAAAACTTTAAAAGACCCTAGAAAACCCTAAAATCCCTAAAAATCCTAGAAAACACTAAAAAAACTACAAAACCTTAGAAAACGCTACAAAACCCTAGAAAACCTAGAAATCCCTAGAAATCCCTAAAAAAGCATAGAAAAATCTAAAAACCCTAGAAAATCCTAAAAACCCCTAGAAAACCCTAAGAAACTCTAAGAACTCTAGAAAACCCTAGAAAACCATAAAAATCCTAGAAAACACTAAAAACCGTAGAAAACCCTAGAAAACCCAAGAAACCCTAGAAAATCCTAAAAACCCTAGGAAATCCTAAAAAACCTAAAAAACACTAAAAGACCTAAAGAATTTTAGAAATCCCTAAAAAACCCTAGAAAACCCTAAATAACCCCAGAAAATCCTAAAGAACCCTTGAAAATCCTAAAATACTCTAATAACAAAAGAAAACCCTAAAAAACCTAGAAAACCGTAAAAATCCTAGAAAATCTTTGAAAACCCTAAAAGTACTAAAAACCCTAGAAAACCCTAAAAACCTTAAAAAAACCCTAGAAACACTAAAAAAACCTAAAAACCCTAAAAAAAATCCTAAAAACCCTAAAAAATCCAAAAAAAGTTTAAAAGACCCTAGAAAACCCTAAAAACCCTAAAAATCCTAGAAAACACTAAAAAAACTACAAAACCTTAGAAAACGCTACAAAACCCTAGAAAACGTAAAAATTTCTAGAAATCCCTAAAAAAGCATAGAAAAATCTAAAAACCCTAGAAAATCCTAAAAACCCCTAGAAAACCCTAAGAAACTCTAAGAATTCTAGAAAAGCCTAGAAAACCATAAAAGATCCTAGAAAATCCTAAAAACCGTAGAAAACCCTAAAATTCCTAGAAAACACTAAAAAAACTACAAAACCTTAGAAAACGCTACAAAACCCTAGAAAACCTAAAAATCCCTAGAAATCCCTAAAAAAGCATAGAAAAATCTAAAAACCCTAGAAAATCCTAAAAACCCCTAGAAAACCCTAAGAAACTCTAAGAACTCTAGAAAACCCTGGAAAACCATAAAAAATCCTAGAAAATCCTAAAAACCGTAGAAAACCCTAGAAAACCCAAGAAACCCTAGAAAATCCTAAAAACCCTAGGAAATCCTAAAAAACCTAAAAAACACTAAAAGACCTAAAAAATTTTAGAAATCCCTAAAAAACCCTAGAAAATCCAAAAAATCCTAGAAAACCCTAGAAAATCCTAAATAACCTTAGAAAATTTTAAAGAACCCTTGAAAATCCTAAAATACTCTAAGAACACAAGAAAACCCCAAAAAACCCTAGAAAACCGTAAAAAAACCCTAGAAAATGTTTGAAAACCCTAAAAACACTAAAAACCCTAGAAAACCCTAAAAATCCTTAAAAAACCATAGAAACACTAAAAAAACCTAAAAACCCTAAAAAATCCAAAAAAAGTTTAAAAGACCCTAGAAAACGCTAAAAACCTTAAAAATCCTAGAAACCACTCAAAAAACTACAAAACCTTAGAAAACGCTACAAAACCCTAGAAAACCTAAATATCCCTAGAAATCCCTAAAAAAGCATAGAAAAATCTAAAATCCCTAGAAAATCCTAAAAATCCCTAGAAAATCCTAAGAAACTCTAAGAACTCTAGAAAACCCTAGAAAACCATAAAAGATCCTAGAAAATCCTAAAAATTCTAAGAACTCCAGAAAACCCTAGAAAACCCAAGAAAATCCTAGTAAAACCTTAGAAAACCCTAAAAAACCCTAAGAATCATAGAAAATCCTAAAAAATCCTAAAAAATCTAGAAAACCCTAAAAACCCAAAAAACCTACAAAACCCTAGAAAACCCTAAAAAACCCTCAAAACTTTAAAAAATCCTGAAACCCCTAGAAAACCCTAAAAAACCCTAGAAAACCCTAAAAAATCCAAAAAACTCTGGAAAAACCATAAAAACCCTAAAAACCCTAGAAACCCTAAAAAACCGAGAAAACCCTAAAATCCTAGAAAACACTAGAAAATTCAAAAAAAATCTAAAAAAATCCTAGAAAACCATAAAAAACCCTAAAAACGCTAGAAATCCTAAAAAACCCAAAAAAAATCGTAAAAACTATGGAAAACACTAGGAAACCATCAAAACCCTAGATAACCCTAAAATACCCTAAAAAATCATATAAAACTATAAAAACCGTAGAAAATACTAGAATACCCTAGAAAACCAAACAAAACCCTAAAAAACCCTAGAAAACCCTAGAAAATATTAAAATCCCTAGAAAAACCTAAAAAATAATAAAAAACACTAGAAAACCCTAAAAAAACTAAAAACCCTAGAAAACCCTAAAAAACACTAAAAAACCTAGAAAATCCCAAAAAAACGAAAAAACCGAAAAAAAACCGAAAAAACCGAAAAAAACCCTAGAAAACACTAGAAAACCCTTAAATAGCCTAGAAATCCCTAAAAATCCTAGAAAATGCTAAAATCCTAGAGAATCCTAAAAAACACTACAAAACCCTAAAAAACCCTAGAAAATCCTAAAAAACACTAAGAAAACCTTAGAAAACCCTAGAAAACCGTAAAAACCCTAGAAAACCTTAGGAAACCTTAAAAAGCCCTAAGAATCATAGAAAACCCTAAAATATCCTAGTATACCCTAAAAATTCCTTAAAACCCAAAAAAACCCAAAAAAAAACCCTAAAAAATCCTAGAAACCCTAAGAAACCCTTAAAACCTTAAAAAACTCTAAACCCAAGAAAGCCCTAAAATCCTACAAAACCCTAAAAAACCCTTAAAACCTTAAAAACCCTGAAAACCCTAGAAAACCCTAAAAAGCCTAAAAAATCACTAAAAATCCTAAAAACCATAAAAAATCCTAAAAATCTCTAGAAAACCCTAAAAATCCTGAAACACCCTAAGAATCCTAGAAAACCATTAAAAAAACCATAGAAAACCCTAAAATACCCCTAAAAACCCTAGAAAACACTAAAAATCCCTAGAAAACCCTAAAAAACAATAAGAAAACACTAGCAAACCCAAAAAAACACTAAAAACCCTAGAAACCCCTAAAGACACTAAAAGCCCTAGGCTTTTTTTATGGTTTTTTTAACGTTTTCTAGGTTTGTAGTGTTTTCTAGGGTTTTTAGGGTTTTCTAGAGTTTTTAAGGTTTTCTACTGTTTTTAGGATATTCTAGGGTTTTTTAGGAGCTTTTAGGATTCTCTAGGGGTTTTTAGTGTTCTTTAGGGTTTTCTAGGGTTTGTTAGAATTTTCTAGGGTTTTTAGGGTTTTCTAGGGTTTTTAGGGTATTTTAGGATTTTCCAGGGTTTTTAGGGGTTTCTAAGGGTTTTTAGAATTTTTTTAGTGTTTTTAGGGTTTTTTAGGGTTTTCTAGCATTTTTAGGATTTTTTAGGATTTTCTAGGGGTTTTTAATTTTTTTGAGTTTTTAGGGTTTTCTTGGGTTTTGAGTCTTTTTTAGGATTTTTAGGGTTTCTTAGGGTTTCTTTTAGGGTTTTTAGGGTTGTCTAAGGTTTTTAGTGTTTATAGGGTTTTCTAGTGTTTTTAGGGTTTTTTAGGATTTTCTAGGGTTATGGTTTTTACGGTTTAGGGTTTAGGGGTTTTTTTAAGTTTTTCTAGGGTTTTTTAGGTTTTCTAGTGTTTTGTAGCATTTTTTTGCGTTTTAGGGTTTTCTAGGATTTTTAGGTATTTTATGGTTTTCTAGGGTTTTTATGTTTTCTTAGTGTTTTTTAGGGTTTCCTATGGTTATTAGGATTTTTTAGGTTTTTCTAGGGTTGATAGGGTCTTCTAGGGTTTTTAGGATTTTTAGGATTTTCTAGGGATTTTAGGGTTTTTTAGGGTTTTCTAGGGTTTGTTAGGATTTTCTAGGATTTTTAGGGTTTTCTAGGGATGTTAGGGTTTTTTAGGGTTTTGTAGGATTTTTAGGGTTTTCTAGGGTTTTTAGGATTTTTTATGGTTTTCTAGGATTTTTAGGTTTTTCTAGGGTTTTTTGTGTTTTTAGGGTTTTCAAGAGTTTTTAGTATTTTTTAGGATTTTCTAGGGTTTTTTAGAGTTTTTAGAGTTTTTTAGGTTTTTTAGGGTTTCTAGGGTTTTTAGGATTTTTATGGTTTTCTAGGGTTTTTTAGGTTTTTCTAGGTTTTTCTAGGGTTTTTTAGAGATTTTAGAGTCTCTTAGGATTTTCTAGGGTTTTTAGGGTTTTTTAGGATTTTCTAGGGTTTTAGGGTTTTTTAGTGTTTTTAGGGTTTTCTAGGTTTTTAGTGTTTTTTGGATTTTCTAGCGTTTTTTTATAGTTTTTAGAGTCTTTTAGGATTTTCTAGGGTTTTTAGGGTTTTTTAGGATTTTCTAGGATTTTTAGGGGTTTATAGGGGTTTTTAGAGTTTTTCAGTGTTTTTGGGGTTTTTTAGGGTTTTCTAGCGTTTTTAGGATTTTTTTAGGGTTTTCTAGCGTTTTTTAGGTTTTTAGAGTTTTTAGGATTTTCTTGGGTTTTTAGTCTTTTTTAGGATTTTTAGGGTTTCTTAGGGTTTTTAGGGTTGTCTAAGGTTTTTAGTGTTTATAGGGTTTTCTAGGATTTTTAGTGTTTTTTAGTGTTTTCTAGAGTTTTTAGAGTTCCTTAGGGTTTTCTAGTGTTTTTTAGGGTTTTTTAGGATTTTCTAGGGTTGTTATGGTTTTTACGGTTTTCTAGGGTTTTTTTAAGTTTTTTAGGGTTTTTTAGGATTTTCTAGGGTTGTTATGGTTTTTACGGTTTTCTAGGATTTTTTAGAATTTTTAGGGTTTTCTAGGGTTTTTAGGATTTTCAGGATTTTCTAGGGCTTTTAGGGTTTTCTAGGGTTTGTTAGAATTTTCTAGGATTTTTAGGGTTTTCTAGGGATATTAGGATTTTTTATGGTTTTGTAGGATTTTTAGGGTTTTCTAGGGTTTTAGGATTTTTTATGGTTTTCTAGGATTTTTAGGTTTTTCTAGGGTTTTTTGTGTTTTTAGGGTTTTCAAGGATTTTTAGTATTTTTAAGGATTTTCTAGGATTTTTTAGAGTTTTTAGAGTTTTTAGGATTTTTAAGGTTTTCTAGGGTTTTTAGGATTTTTATGGGTTTCTAGGGTTTTTCTAGGGTTTTCTAGGGTTCTTTAGAGTTTTTAGAGTCTCTTGGGATTTTTTAGGGTTTTTAGGGATTTTTAGGATTTTCTAGGGTTTTTAGGGTTTTTTAGTGTTTTTAGGGTTTTTTAGGGTTTTTAGGGTTTTTTAGTGTTTTTAGTGTTTTTTGGATTTTCTAGGGTTTTTTTAGAGTTTTTAGAGTCTGTTAGGATTTTCTAGGGTTTTTAGGGTTTTTTAGGATTTTTTAGGGTTTTTAGGGTTTTTTAGGATTTTCTAGGGTTTAGAGGGGTTTTTAGAGTTTTTTAGTGTTTTTAGGGTTTTTTAGGGTTTTCTAGCGTTTTTAGGATTTCTTAGGGTTTTCTAGGGGTTTTTAGTTTTAGAGAGTTTTTAGGGTTTTCTTGGGTTTTTAGTCTTTTTTAGGGTTTTCTAGAAAACCCTAGAAAATCCTAAAAAACCCTTGAACCCTAAACCCTAAACCCTAAACACTAAAAACCCTGGAAAACCGTAAAAAACCCTAGAAAATCTTTGAAAACCCTAAAAACACTAAAAACCCTAGAAAACCCTAAAAAACCTTTAAAAACCCTAGAAACACTAAAAAAACCTAAAAACCCTAAAAAATCCAAAAAAAAAGTTTAAAAGACCCTAGAAAACCCTAAAAACCCTAAAAATCCTAGAAAACACTAAGAAACTACAAAACCTTAGAAAACGCTACAAAACCCTAGAAAACCTGAAAATTTCTAGAAATCCCTAAAAAAGCATAGAAAAATCTAAAAATCCTAGAAAATCCTAAAAACCCCTAGAAAACCCTAAGAAACTCTAAGAACTCTAGAAAAGCCTAGAAAATCATAAAAGATCCTTGAAAACCCTAAAAACTCTAAGAACCCCAGAAAACCCTAGAAAACCCCAGAAAATCCTAGGAAAACCTTAGAAAACCCTAAAAAACCCTAAGAATCATAGAAAATCCTAAAAAATCCTAAAAACTCTAGAAAACCCTAAAAACCCAAAAAACCTACAAAACCCTAGAAAACCCTAAAAAACCCTCAAAACTTTAAAAAATCCTGAAACCCCTAGAAAATCCTAAAAAACCCTAGAAAACCCTAAAAAATCCAAAAAACCCTGGAAAAACCATAAAAACCCTAGAAAACCCTAAAAACCCTAGAAAACCCTAAAAAACCTAGAAAACCCTAAAATCCTAGAAAGCACTAGAAAATCCTAAAAATCTAAAAAATCCTAGAAAACCATAAAAAATCCTAAAAACGCTAGAAATCCTAAAAAACTCAAAAAAAAATCGTAAAAACTATAGAAAACACTAGGAAACCATCAAAACCCTAGAAAACCCTAAAATACCCTAAAAAAACATAAAAAACTATAAAAACCCTAGAAAATACTAGAATACCCTAGAAAACCAAACAAAACCCTAGAAAACCCTAAAATACCCTAAAAAAACCCTAGAAAATACTAAAAATCCGTAGAAAAAAATAAAAAATAAAAAAAACACTAGAAAATCCTAAAAAACTAAAAACCCTAGAAAACCCTAAAAAACACTAAAAACCCTGGAAAACCCCAAAAACCCGAAAAAACAAAAAAAAAACCGAAAAAACCCTAGAAAACACTAGAAAACCCTAGAAAACCCTTAAATACCCTAGAAATCCCTAAAAATCCTAGAAAACGCTAAAAATCCTAGAGAATCCTAAAAAACCCTAGAAAATCCTAAAAAACACTAAGAAAACTTTAGAAAACCATAGAAAACCGTAAAAACCCTAGAAAACCTTAGGAAACCTTAAAAAGCCCTAAGAATCATAGAAAACCCTAAAATATCCTAGTATACCCTAAAAATTCCTTAAAACCCAAAAAAACCCAAAAAAAACTCCTAAAAAACCCTAGAAACCCTAAGAAACCCTTAAAACCTTAAAAAACTCTAAACCCAAGAAAACCCTAAAAACCCTAAAAACCTACAAAACCCTAAAAAACCCTTAAAACCTTAAAAAACCCTGAAACCCCTAGAAAACCCTAAAATCCCTAAAAACCCTAAAAAACACTAAAAACCCTAAAAACCATAAAAAATCCTAAAAATCCTAAAAATCTCTAGAAAACCCTAAAAAACCCTGAAACACCCTAAGAACCCTAGAAAACCATTAAAAAAACCATAGAAAATCCTAAAATACCTTTAAAAAACCCTAGAAAACACTAAAAATCCCTATAAAACCCTAAAAAACAATAAGAAAACACTAGGAAACCCAAAAAAACTAAAAACCCTAGAAACCCCTAAAGACACTAAAAGCCCTAGAAAACCCTAAAAACACTAAAAACCCTAGAAAACCCTAAAAAACCCGAAAAAGTCTAGAAAACCCTAAAAAACCCAAGAAAACCCTAAAATACCCTAAAAAAACTGTAAAAACCTTAGAAAACGCTAGAAAACCCCAGAAAACAATAAATACCCTAGAAAACCCTTAAATACCCTAAAAATCGTTAGGGTTTTTTAGGTTTTTCTAGGGTTGTTAGGGCTTTCAAGGCTTTTTTATGGTTTTTTTTGTGTTATCTAGGGTTTTTAGGGTTTTCTAGAGTTTTTAAGGTTTTCTACAGTTTTTAGGATTTTCTAGGGTTTTTAGGGTTTTTTAGGATTCTCTAGGGATTTTTAGTGTTTTTTAGGGTTTTCTAGGGTTTGTTAGAATTTTCTAGGGTTTTTAGGGTTTTTTGGGTTTCTAAGGTTGTTTTGGTTTTTTAGGGTTTTCTATGGGTTTTTAGGGTTTTCTAGTGGTTTTTAGAGTTTTTTAGGGTTTTCTAGGGTTTTTTGGATTTTTAGGGTTTTCTTGGGGTTTTTAGGGTTTTCTAGTATTTTTTAGGGTTTGCTACGGTTTTTTGGGTTTTTCTAGGGATTTTAGGATTTTTTAGGGTTATCTAGGGGTAATTAGGTTTTTAAGGGTTTTTTTAGTGTTTTCTAGTCTTTTAGGGTTTTTAATAGTTTTTACGGATTTGTAGGGTTGTTTAGGGCTTTTTTGGGTTTTCTAGCGTTTTTAGGATTTTTTTAGGGTTTTATATGATTCTTAGGCTTTTTTAGGGTTTTCTAGGGTTTTTTACGGTTTTCTACTGTTTTTCGGGATTTTCTAGTGTTTTAAGAGTTTTTTAGGATTTTAGAGGGGTTTTAGAATTTTTTACGGTTTTCTCGGGGTTTTTAGTTTTTTAGGGTTATTAGGTTTTTCTTGGGTTTTAGTGTTTTTTAGAGTTTTCCGGTTTTTAGCGTATTTTAGGGTTTTCAAGGGTTTTCTAGGATTTTTTAAGGGTTTTCTAGGGTTTTTAGGATTTTTTTAGGGTTTTCTAGTGTTTTTTAGGTTTTTAGGGTTTTTAGAGTTTTCTAGGGTCTTTATTGTTATTTAGGATTTTTAGGGTTTTCTACGGTTTTCTAGGGTTTTTTAGAGTCTTTTAGGATTTTCTAGGGGTTTTAGGGTTTTTTAGGATTTTCTAGGGTTTTTAGGATTTTCTAGGATTTTTAGGGTTTAGGGTTTTTAGAGTTTTTTAGTGTTTTTAGGGTTTTTTAGGGATTTCTAGCGTTTTTAGGACTTTTTAGGGTTTTGTAGGGGTTTTTAGTTTTTAGGATTTTCTTGGGTTTTTAGTCTTATTTAGGATTTTTAGGGTTTCTTAGGGTTTTTTAGGGTTTTCTAGGGTTTTTAGGGTTGTCTAAGGTTTTTAGTGTTTATAGGGTTTTCTAGGATTTTTAGTGTTTTTTAGTGTTTTCAAGAGTTTTTAGAGTTCCTTAGGGTTTTCTAGTGTTTTTTAGGGTTTTTTAGGATTTTCTAGGGTTGTTATGGTTTTTACGGTTTTCTAGGGTTTTTTTAAGGTTTAGGGTTTTTTAAGTTTTCTAGGGTTTTTAAGTTTTCTAGTGTTTTTAGGATTTTCTAGGGTTTTTAGTGTTTTTAAGGATTTTCTAGGGTTTTTTAGAGTCTCTTAGGATCTTCTAGGGTTTTTACGGTTTTTTAGGATTTTCTAGGGTTTTTAGCATTTTTTGGGTTTTTTAGGATTTTCTAGGGTTTTTAGGGGTTTTAGAGTTTTTTAGTCTTTTTAGGGTTTTTTAGGGTTTTTAGCATTTTTAGGGTTTTCTAGGGTTTATAGTGTTTTTAGGGTTTTCTAGGGTTTTTAGTGTTTTTTGGATTTTCTAAGGTTTTTTTAGAGTTTTTAGAGTCTTTTAGGATTTTTTAGGGCTTTTAGGGTTTTTTAGGATTCTCTAGGGTTTTTAGGGGTTTATAGGGTTTTTAGAGTTTTTTAGTGTTTTTAGGATTTTTTAGGGTTTTCTAGCGTTTTTAGGATTTTTTAGGGTTTTCTAGGGGTTTTTAGTTTTTTAGAGTTTTTAGGGTTTTCTTGGGTTTTTAGTCTTTTTTAGGATTTTTAAGGTTTCTTAGGGCTTTTTAGGGTTTTCTAGGGTTTTTAGGGTTGTCTAAGGTTTTAGTTTTTATAGGGCTTTCTAGGATTTTTAGTGTTTTTTAGTGTTTTTTAGAGTTCTTTAAGGTTTTCTTGTGTTTTTTAGGATTTTCTAGGGTTTTTTTTTTAAGTTTTCTAGGATTTTTTAGGTTTTCTAGTGTTTTGTAGCATTTTTTAGCGTTTTAGGGTTTTCAAGGATATTTTAGGTTTTTTATGGTTTTCTAGGGTTTTTATGTTTTCTTAGGGTTTTTTAGGGTTTCCTATGGTTTGTTAGGGGTTTTTTTAGGGTTTTTTTGGTTTATCTAGGTTTGTTAGGGTCTTCTAGGGTTTTTAGAGTTTTTTAGCGTTTTCTAGGTTTTTAGTAATTTCTAGGGTTTTTAGGGTTTTTTAGGGTTTTCTAGAGTTTTTAGGGTTTTCTAGGGTTTTTAGGATTTTTAGGATTTTCTACGTGTTTTAGGGTTTTTTAGGCTTTTCCAGGGTTTGTTAGGATTTTCTAGGGTTTTCTAGGGAAGTTAGGGTTTTTTGGGTTTCGTAGGATTTTTAGGGTTTTTAGGATTTTTTATGGTTTTCTAGTTTTTTTTGTGTTTTTAGGGTTTTCAGGGGTTTTTAGTATTTTTTAGGATTTTCTAGGGATTTTTAGAGCTTTTAGAGTTTTTTAGGATTTTAGGGTTTTCTCGGGTTTTGAGGATATTTATGGTATTCTAGGGTTTTTTAGGTTTTTCTAGAGTTTTTAGTGTTTTTAGGATTTTCTAGGGTTTTTAGTGTTTTTTAGGATTTTCTACGGTTTTTTAAAGTTTTTAGAGTCTCTTAGGATTCTCTAGGGTTTTTACGGTTTTTTAGGATTTTATAGGGTTTTTAGAGGTTTCTAGGGGTTTTTAGAGTTTTTTAGTGTTTTTAGGGTTTTATAGGGTTTTCTAGGGTTTTTAGTGTTTTTAGGGTTTTATGGGTTTTCTAAGGTTTTTAGTGTTTTTAGGATTTTCTAGGGTTTTTTAGGATTTTGTAGGATTTTTAGGGTTTTCTTGGGTTTTTTAGGGTTTTCTTGGGTTTTTTAGGGTTTTCTAGAGTTTTTAGTGTTTTTAGGATTTTCTAGGGTTTTTTAGGATTTTGTAGTATTTTTTAGGATTTTCTAGGGTTTTTTAGAGTTTTTAGAGTTTTTTTAGGATTTTTAGTGTTTTCTAGGGTTTTTAGGATTTTTATGGTTTTCTAGGAATTTTTTTAGTGTTTTTTGGGTTTTATAGGGTTTTTAGTGTTTTTTAGGATTTTCTAGGGTTTTTTAGAGTTTTCAGAGTCTCTTAGGATTTTTTAAGATTTTCTAGGGTTTTTAGGGGTTTCTAGGGGTTTTTAGAGTTTTTTAGGGTTTTCTAGGATTTTTAGGATTTTTCAGGGTTTTCTAGGGGTTTTTAGTTTTTTAGAGTTTTTAGGGTTTTGGGTTTTTAGTCTTTTTTAGGATTTTTAGGGTTTCTTAGTGTTTTTTAGGGTTTTCTAGGCTTTTCTAAAGTTTTTTAGTGTTTTTTGGGTTTTTTAGGGTTTTCTGGCGTTTTTAGTTTTTTAGAGTTTTGTGGGGTTTTTAGTATTTTTTAGGTTTTCTAGGGTTTTCTCGGGTTTTTAGGGTTTTCTAGGGATGTTAGGGTTTTTTAGGGTTTTCTAGGGTTTTTAGGATTTTTTTATGGTTTTCTAGGGTTTTTTAGGTTTTTCTAGGGTTTTTTTTGTTTTTAGGGTTTTCAAGGGTTTTTAGTATTTTTTAGGATTTTTTAGGGTTTTCTAGGGTTTTTAGTGTTTTTAGGAATTTCTAAGATTTTTTAGAGTTTTTAGAATCTTTTAGGATTTTCTAGGGTTTTTAGGGTTTTTTAGGATTTTGTAGGATTTTTAGGGTTTTCTAGGGTTTTTAGGATTTTTTATGGTTTTCTTGGGTTTTTTAGGGTTTTCTAGGGTCTTTGTGTTTTTAGAGTTTTCAAGGGTTTTTAGTATTGTTTTAGGATTTTCTAGGGTTTTTTAGAGTTTTTAGAGTTTTTTGGGATTTTTAGGGTTTTCTAGGGTTTTTAGTGTTTTTTTTGGATTTTCTGGGGTTTTTAGAGTTTTCAGAGTCTCTTAGGATTTTCTAGGATTTTTAGGATTTTTTAAGATTTTCTAGGGTTTTTAGGGGTTTCTAGGGGTTTTTAGAGTTTTTTAGTGTTTTTAGGGTTTTTTAGGGTTTTCTAGGATTTTTAGGATTTTTCAGGGTTTTCTAGGGGTTTTTAGTTTTTTAGAGTTTTTAGGGTTTTGGGTTTTAAATCTTTTTTAGGATTTTTTAGGGTTTCTTAGTGTTTTTTAGGGTTTTCTAGACTTTTCTAAAGTTTTTTAGTGTTTTTAGGGTTTTCTGCGGTTTTTAGTTTTTTAGGGTTTTGTGGGGTTTTTAGTATTTTTTAGGATTTTTAGGATTTTTTAGGGTTTTCTAGGGTTTTTTTAGAGTTTTTAGAGTCTTTTAGGATTTGCTATCGTTTTTAGGGTTTTTTAGGATTTTCTAGGGTTTTTAGGGTTTTTTAGGATTTTCTAGGGTTTTTAGGATTTTTTATGGTTTTCTAGGGTTTTTTAGGTTTTTCTACGGTTTTTTATGTTTTTAGGATTTTCAAGGGTGTATAGTTTTTTTTTAGGATTTTCTAGGGTTTTTTTTAGAGTTTATAGAGTTTTTTGGGATTTTTCGGGTTTTCTAGGGTTTTTAGTGTTTTTTTTTGGATTTTCTAGGGTTTTTAGTGTTTTTTTTGGATTTTCTGGGGTTTTTAGAGTTTTCAGAGTCTCTTAGGATTTTCTAGGATTTTTAGGATTTTTTAAGATTTTCTAGGGTTTTTAGGGGTTTCTAGAGTTTTTTAGTGTTTTTAGGGTTTTTTAGGGTTTTCTAGGATTTTTAGGATTTTTCAGGGTTTTCTAGGGGTTTTTAGTTTTTTAGAGTTTTTAGGGTTTTGGGTTTTAAGTCTTTTTTAGGATTTTTAGGGTTTCTTAGTGTTTTTTAGGGTTTTCTAGACTTTTCTAAAGTTTTTTAGTGTTTTTAGGGTTTTCTGCGGTTTTTAGTTTTTTAGGGTTTTGTGGGGTTTTTAGTATTTTTTAGGATTTTTAGGATTTTTTAGGGTTTTCTAGGATTTTTTCAGAGTTTTTAGAGTCTTTTAGGATTTTCTATGGTTTTTAGGGTTTTTTAGGATTTTCTAGGGTTTTTAGGGTTTTTTAGGATTTTCTAGGGTTTTTAGGATTTTTTATGGTTTTCTAGGGTTTTTTAGGTTTTTCTACGGTTTTTTATGTTTTTAGGATTTTCAAGGGTTTATAGTTTTTTTTAGGATTTTCTAGGTTTTTTTTAGAGTATTTAGAGTTTTTTAAGATTTTTAGGGTTTTCTAGCGTTTTTAGGATTTTTTTAGGGTTTTCTAGGGGATTTTAGTTTTTTAGAGTTTTTAGGGTTTTCTTGAGTTTTTAGTATTTTTTAGGATTTTTAGGGTTTCTTAGGGTTTTCTTGGGTTTTTAGTCTTTTTTAGGATTTTTAGGGTTTCTTAGAGTTTTTAGGGTTGTCTATGGTTTTTAGTGTTTGTAGGGTTTTCTAGTGTTTTTAGGGTTTTTTAGGATTTTCTAGGGTTGTTATGGTTTTTACGGTTTTCTAGGGTTTTTTTTTAAGTTTTTTTAGTGTTTTTTAGGTTTTCTAGTGTTTTGTAGCATTTTTTTGCGTTTTAGGATTTTCTAGGATTTTTTAGGTATTTTATGGTTTTCTAGGATTTTTATGTTTTCTTAGTGTTTTTTAGGGTTTCCTATGGTTGTTAGGGTTTTTTAGGTTTTTCTAGGGTTGTTAGGGTCTTCTGGGGTTTTTAGGATTTTTAGGATTTTCTAGGGATTTTAGGGTTTTTTAGGGTTTTCTAGGGTTTGTTAGGATTTTCTAGGCTTTTTAGAGTTTTCTAGGGATGTTAGGATTTTTTTAGAGTTTTAGGATTTTTATGGGTTTCTAGGGTTTTTTAGTTATTTCTAGGGTTTTCTAGGGTTTTTAGGGATTTAAAGGATTTTCTAGGGTTTTTAGGGTTTTTTAGTGTTTTTAGGGTTTTTTAGGGTTTTCTAGGGTTTTTAGTGTTTTTTAGATTTTCTAGGGTTTTTTTAGAGTTTTTAGAGTCTTTTAGGATTTTCTAGGGTTTTTAGGGTTTTTTAGTATTTTCTAGGGTTTTTAGGTTTTTAGGGTTTTTTAGGATTTTCTAGGGTTTATAGGGGTTTTTAGAGTTTTTTAGTGTTTTTAGGGTTTTTTTAGGGTTTTCTAGCGTTTTTAGGATTTTTAGGGTTTTCTAGGGGTTTTTAGTTTTAGAGAGTTTTTAGGGTTTTCTTGGGTTTTTTGGTCTTTTTTAGGATTTTTAGGTTTTCTTAGGGTTTTTTAGGATTTTCTAGGGTTTTTAGGGTTGTCTATGGTTTTTAGTGTTTATAGGGTTTTCTAGGATTTTTTGTGTTTTTTAGGATTTTTTAGGATTTTCTAGGGTTGTTATGGTTTTTACGGTTTTCTAGGGTTTTTTTTTTAAGTTTTCTAGGGTTTTTTAGGTTTTCTAGTGTTTTGTAGCATTTTTTAGCGTTTTAGGATTTTTTAGGTATTTTATGGTTTTCTAGGGTTTTTATGTGTTCTTAGGGTTTCCTATGGTTTGTTAGGGTTTTTTTTAGGGCTTTTTAGGTTTTTCTAGGATTGTTAGGGTCTTCTAGGCTTTTTAGAGTTTTTTTAACGTTTTCTAGGTTTTTAGTAATTTCTAGGGTTTTTAGGGTTTTGTACAGTTTTTAGGGTTTTCTAGGGTTTTTAGGATTTTTTATGGTTTTTTAGGGTTTTCTAGGATTTTTTGTGTTTTTAGGGTTTTCAAGGGTTTTTAGTATTTTTTAGGATTTTCTAGGGTTTTTGGGAGTTTTTAGGGTTTTCTAGGGTTTTTAGGATTTTTATGGTTTTCTAGGGTTTTTTAGGTTTTTCTAGGGTTTTTAGTGTTTTTAGGGGTTTAGTGTTTTTTAGGATTTTCTAGGGTTTTTAGAGTCTCTTAGGATTTTCCTGGGTTTTTAGGATTTTCTAGGGTTTTTAGGGGTTTCTAGGGGTTTTTAGAGTATTTTAGTGTTTTTAGGATTTTTAGGGTTTTCTAGGATTTTTAGGATTTTTCAGGGTTTCTTAGTGTTTTTTAGGGTTTTTAGGGTTTTGTTGGGTTTTTAGTGTTTTTTTTAGGATTTTTAGGGTTTTTTAGGATTTTCTAGGGTTTTCTAGGATTTTGTAGCATATTTTAGCGTTTTAAAGTTTTCTAGGATTTTTTCGGGTTTCTATAGTTTTCTAGGGTTTTTAGGGTTTTCTATGGTTGTTAGGGTTTTTTAAGATTTTCTAGGGTTTTTTTTCGTTTTTACTGATTTCTAGTGTTTTTTAGAGTTTTCTAGGGTTTTTAGTGTTTTTTAGGGTTTTTAGGGTTTTTTAGCGTTTTCAAGAGATTTTTAGGGTTTTTTAAGTTTTAAGGGTTTTTTAGGGTTTTTAGGATTTTCTAGGGATTTTTAGGGTTTTTTACGGTTTTTAGGGTTTTCTAGGGATTTTTAGGGTTTTCTAGGATTTTTTAGATTCTTTAGGGTTTTCAATGATTCTTAGGATTTTTTAGGGTTTTCTAGGGTTTTTTACGATTTTCTAGGATTTTTTGGAGATTTCTAGGGTTTTCTAGAGTTTTTAGAAAACCCTAACAACCCTAGAAAAACTTAAAAACCCCTAAAAAATCCTAGGAAATTTTAGGGTATTTAAGGGTTTTCTAGGGTTTTTTTTATGGTTCTCTTGAATTTTCTAGTGTCTTGTAGGATTTTTAGGGTTTTTTGGGGATTTTTTAGGGTATTTTAGGTTTTCTAAAGTTTTTTTTTATTTTCTAGGGTTTTTTAGGTTTTTCGGGTTTCCTAAGGTTTTTTTAGGATTTTCTAGAGTTTTCAGGGTTTTCTATGGTTTTTGGCGTTTTCTGGGGTTTTTAGTGTTTTGGGGTTTTCTAGGATTTTAGTGTTTTTAGGGGTTTGTCTGTTTACGGTTTTTTAGGGTTTTCTAGGGTATTTTAGGATTATCTAGGGTTTTTAGCGTTTTCTAGGGATTTTTTTTACGGTTTTCTAGGATTTTTTGGGGTTTTCTAGAGTTTTAAGAGTTTTTTAGGGTTTTCTAGGGTTTTTTAAAGTTTTTATAGTCTCTTAGGATTCTCTAGGGTTTTTACGGTTTTTTAGGATTTTATAGGGTTTTTAGAGGTTTCTAGGGGTTTTTAGAGTTTTTTAGTGTTTTTAGGGTTTTATAGGGTTTTCTAGGGTTTTTAGGGTTTTATGGGTTTTCTAGGGTTTTTAGTGTTTTTAGGAATTTCTAAGATGTTTTAGAGTTTTAGAGTCTTTTAGAATTTTCTACGGTTTTTAGGGTTTTTTAGGATTTTCTAGGGTTTTTAGGGTTTTTAAGGGTTTTGTAGGATTTTTAGGGTTTTCTAGGGTTTTTTAGGGTTTTCTAGGGTTTTTTGTGTTTTTAAGGTTTTCAAGGATTTTTAGTATTTTTTAGGATTTTCTAGGGTTTTTTAGAGTTTTAGAGTTTTTTTCGGATTTTTAGTGTTTTCTACGGTTTTTAGGATTTTTATGGTTTTCTAGGAATTTTTTTAGTGTTTTTAGGGTTTTCTAGGGTTTTTAGTGTTTTTTAGGATTTTCTAGGATTTTTTAGAGTTTTCAGAGTCTCTTAGGATTTTCTAGGGTTTTTAGGGGTTTCTAGGGGTTTTTAGAGTTTTTTAGTGTTTTTAGAGTTTTTTAGGGTTTTCTAGGATTTTTCAGGGTTTTCTAGGGATTTTTAGTTTTTTAGAGTTTTTAGGGTTTTGGGTTTTTAGTCTTTTTTAGGATTTTTAGGGTTTCTTAGTGTTTTTTAGGGTTTTCTAGGCTTCTCTAAAGTTTTTGTGTTTTTTGGGTTTTTTAGGGTTTTCTGGCATTTTTAGTTTTTTAGGGTTTTGTGGGGTTTTTAGTATTTTTTAGGTTTTTTAGGGTTTTCTCGGGTTTTTAGGGTTTTCTAGGGATGTTAGGGTTTTTTAGGGTTTTGTTGGATTTTTAGGGTTTTCTAGGGTTTTTAGGATTTTTTATGGTTTTCTAGGGTTTTTTTTGTTTTTAGGGTTTTCAAGGATTTTTAGTTGTTTTTAGGGTTTTCAAGGGTTTTTAGTATTTGTTAGGATTTTTTAGGGTTTTTAGAATTTTTAGAGTTTTTTAGGATTTTTAGGGTTTTCTAAGGTTTTTAGGATTTTTTATTGTTTTCTAGGGTTTCTTAGGTTTTTCTAGGGTTAATAGTGTTTTTAGGGTTTTCTAGGGTTTTTAGTGTTTTTTAGGATTTTCTAGGGTTTTTAGGGTTGTTTAGGATTTTCTAGGGTTTTTAGTGTTTTTTAGGATTTTTCTAGGGTTTTTAGGGATTTCTAGGGGTTTTTAGAGTTTTTTAGTGTTTTTAAGGTTTTTTAGGATTTTCTAGAGTTTTTAGGATTTTTTATGGTTTTCTAGGGCTTTTCAGGTTTTTCTAGGGTTTTTTATGTTTTTAGTTTTTTCAAGGGTTTATAGTTTTTTTAGGATTTTCTAGGGTTTTTTTAGAGTTTTTAAAGATTTTTAGGGTTTTCTCGGGTTTTTAGGATTTTTTATGGTTTTCTAGGGTTTTTTAGGTTTTTCTAGGGTTTTTAGTGTTTTTAGGATTTTCTAGGGTTTTTAGGGGTTTCTAAGGGTTTTTAGAATTTTTTAGTGTTTTTAGGATTTTTTAGGGTTTTCTAGCATTTTTAGGATTTTTTAGGGTCTTCTAGGGGTTTTTAGTTTTTTAGAGTTTTTAGGGTTTTCTTGGGTTTAGTCTTTTTTAGGATTTTTAGGGTTTCTTAGGATTTTTTAGGGTTTTTAGGGTTGTCTAAGGTTTTTAGTGTTTATAGGGTTTTCTAGTGTTTTTAGGGTTTTTTAGGATTTTCTAGGGTTGTTATGGTTTTTACGGTTTTCTAGGGTTTTTTTTTAAAGTTTTTCAAGGGTTTTTTAGGTTTTCTAGTGTTTTGTAGCATTTTTTTGCGTTTTAGGGTTTTCTAGGATTTTTTAGGTATTTTATGGTTTTCTAGGGTTGTTAGGTTCCTCTAGGGTTTTTAGGATTTTTAGGATTTTCAAGGGGTTTTAGGGTTTTTTAGGGTTTTGTAAGATTTTTAGGGTTTTCTAGGGTTTTTAGGATTTTTTTATGGTTTTCTAGGGTTTTTAGGTTTTTCTAGGGTTTTTTGTGTTTTTAGGGTTTTCAACGGTTTTTAGTATTTTTTAGGTTTTTCTAGGGTTTTTTAGAGTTTTTAGAGTGTTTTAGGATTTTTAGGGTTTTTATAATTTTTATGGTTTTTTTTAGGTTTTTCTAGGGTTTTTAGAGTTTTTAGAGTCTCTTAGGATTTTCTAGGGTTTTAGGGTTTTTTAGGATTTTCTAAGGTTTTTAGGGTTTTTAGGATTTTTTATGGTTTTCTAGGGTTTTTAGGTTTTTCTAGGGTTTTCTAGGGTTTTTAGTGTTTTTAGTGTTTTTAGAGTCTCTTAGGATTTTCTAGGGTTTTAGGGTTTTTTAGGGTTTTCTAGGGTTTTTAGGTTTTTTAGGATTTTTTATGGTTTTCTAGTTTTTTTTGTGTTTTTAGGGTTTTCAAGGGTTTTTAGTATTTTTTAGGATTTTCTAGGGTTTTTAGAGCTTTTAGAGTTTTTTAGGATTTTAGGGTTTTATAGGGTTTTTAGGATTTTTATGGTATTCTAGGGTTTTTTAGGTTTTTCTAGGGTTTTTAGTGTTTTTAGGATTTTCTAGGGCTTTTAGTGTTTTTAGGATTTTCTAGGGATTTTTTAAAGTTTTTAGAGTCTCTTAGGATTCTCTAGGGTTTTTACGGTTTTTTAGGATTTTATAGGGTTTTTAGGGGTTTCTATGGGTTTTTAGAGTTTTTTAGTGTTTTTAGGGTTTTTTAGTTTTCTAGGGTTTTTAGTATTTTTTTAGGATTTTCTGGGGTTTTTTAGAGTTTTCAGAGTCTCTTAGGATTTTCTAGGATTTTTAGGATTTTTTAAGATTTTCTAGGGTTTTTAGGAGTTTCTAGGGGTTTTTAGAGTTTTTTAGTGTTTTTAGGGTTTTTTAGGGTTTTCTAGGATTTTTAGTATTTTTCAGGGTTTTCTAGGGGTTTTTAGTATTTTAGAGTGTTTTAGGATTTTTAGGGTTTTCTAGGGTTTTTAGGATTTTTATGGTTTTCTAGGGTTTTTTAGGTTTTTCTAGGGTTTTCTAGGGTTTTTAGTGTTTTTAGTGTTTTTAGAGTCTCTTAGGATTTTCTAGGGTTTTAGGGTTTTTTAGGGTTTTCTAGGGTTTTTAGGTTTTTTAGGATTTTTTATGGTTTTCTAGTTTTTTTTTTGTGTTTTTAGGGTTTTCAAGGGTTTTTAGTATTTTTTAGGATTTTCTAGGGTTTTTAGAGCTTTTAGAGTTTTTTAGGATTTTAGGGTTTTATAGGGTTTTTAGGATTTTTATGGTATTCTAGGGTTTTTTAGGTTTTTCTAGGGTTTTTAGGATTTTCTAGGGCTTTTAGTGTTTTTAGGATTTTCTAGGGGTTTTTTAAAGTTTTTAGAGTCTCTTAGGATTCTCTAGGGTTTTTACGGTTTTTTAGGATTTTCTAGGGCTTTTAGAGTTTTTTAGGATTTTCTAGGGTTTTTAGGATTTTTTATGGTTTTCTAGGGTTTTTTAGGTTTTTCTACGGTTTTTTATGTTTTTAGGATTTTCAAGGGTTTATAGTTTTTTATAGGATTTTCTAGGGTTTTTTTAGAGTATTTAAAGTTTTTTAAGATTTTTAGGGTTTTCTAGCGTTTTTAGGATTTTTTAGGGTTTTCTAGGGGTTTTTAGTTTTTGAGAGTTTTTAGGGTTTTCTTGAGTTTTTAGTCTTTTTTAGGATTTTTAGGGTTTCTTAGGGTTTTTTAGGGTTTTTACGGTTTTCTAGGGTTTTTTTTT
Source organism: Arachis hypogaea (assembly GCF_003086295.3). Lineage (NCBI taxonomy): Eukaryota > Viridiplantae > Streptophyta > Magnoliopsida > Fabales > Fabaceae > Arachis > Arachis hypogaea. Next base: position 72,549,849 of record NC_092048.1, on the reverse strand, counting down.
AAGTTTTTCTAGGGTTTTTTCGGTTTTCTAGTGTTTTGTAGCATTTTTTTGCGTTTTAGGATTTTCTAGGATTTTTTAGGTATTTTATGGTTTTCTAGGATTTTTATGTTTTCTTAGTGTTTTTTAGGGTTTCCTATGGTTGTTAGGGTTTTTTAGGTTTTTCTAGGGTTGTTAGGGTCTTCTAGGGTTTTTAGGATTTTCTAGGGATTTTAGGGTTTTTAAGGGTTTTCTAGGGTTTGTTAGGATTTTCTAGGATTTTGAGTTTTCTAGGGATGTTAGGGTTTTTTAGGGTTTTGTAGGATTTTTATGGTTTTCTAGGATTTTTAGGATTTTTCAGGGTTTTCTAGGGGTTTTTAGTTTTTTAGAGTTTTTAGGGTTTTGGGTTTTTAGTCTTTTTTAGGATTTTTAGGGTTTCTTAGTGTTTTTTAGGGTTTTCTAGGCTTTTCTAAGTTTTTTAGTGTTTTTTGGGTTTTTTAGGGTTTTCTGGCGTTTTTAGTTTTTTAGAGTTTTGTGGGGTTTTTAGTATTTTTTAGGTTTTCTAGGGTTTTCTCGGGTTTTTAGGGTTTTCTAGGGATGTTAGGGTTTTTTAGGGTTTTCTAGGGTTTTTAGGATTTTTTTATGGTTTTCTAGGGTTTTTTAGGTTTTTCTAGGGTTTTTTTGTTTTTAGGGTTTTCAAGGGTTTTTAGTATTTTTTAGGATTTTTTAGGGTTTTCTAGGGTTTTTAGTGTTTTTAGAAATTTCTAAGATTTTTTAGAGTTTTTAGAATCTTTTAGGATTTTCTAGGGTTTTTAGGGTTTTTTAGGATTTTGTAGGATTTTTAGGGTTTTCTAGGGTTTTTAGGATTTTTTATGGTTTTCTTGGGTTTTTTAGGGTTTTCTAGGGTCTTTGTGTTTTTAGAGTTTTCAAGGGTTTTTAGTATTGTTTTAGGATTTTCTAGGGTTTTTTAGAGTTTTTAGAGTTTTTTGGGATTTTTAGGGTTTTCTAGGGTTTTTAGTGTTTTTTTTTGGATTTTCTGGGGTTTTTAGAGTTTTCAGAGTCTCTTAGGATTTTCTAGGATTTTTAGGATTTTTTAAGATTTTCTAGGGTTTTTAGGGGTTTCTAGGGGTTTTTAGAGTTTTTTAGTGTTTTTAGGGTTTTTTAGGGTTTTCTAGGATTTTTAGGATTTTTCAGGGTTTTCTAGGGGTTTTTAGTTTTTTAGAGTTTTTAGGGTTTTGGGTTTTAAATCTTTTTTAGGATTTTTTAGGGTTTCTTAGTGTTTTTTAGGGTTTTCTAGACTTTTCTAAAGTTTTTTAGTGTTTTTAGGGTTTTCTGCGGTTTTTAGTTTTTTAGGGTTTTGTGGGGTTTTTAGTATTTTTTAGGATTTTTAGGATTTTTTAGGGTTTTCTAGGGTTTTTTTAGAGTTTTTAGAGTCTTTTAGGATTTGCTATCGTTTTTAGGGTTTTTTAGGATTTTCTAGGGTTTTTAGGGTTTTTTAGGATTTTCTAGGGTTTTTAGGATTTTTTATGGTTTTCTAGGGTTTTTTAGGTTTTTCTACGGTTTTTTATGTTTTTAGGATTTTCAAGGGTTTATAGTTTTTTTTTAGGATTTTCTAGGGTTTTTTTTAGAGTTTATAGAGTTTTTTGGGATTTTTCGGGTTTTCTAGGGTTTTTAGTGTTTTTTTTTGGATTTTCTAGGGTTTTTAGTGTTTTTTTTGGATTTTCTGGGGTTTTTAGAGTTTTCAGAGTCTCTTAGGATTTTCTAGGATTTTTAGGATTTTTTAAGATTTTCTAGGGTTTTTAGGGGTTTCTAGAGTTTTTTAGTGTTTTTAGGGTTTTTTAGGGTTTTCTAGGATTTTTAGGATTTTTCAGGGTTTTCTAGGGGTTTTTAGTTTTTTAGAGTTTTTAGGGTTTTGGGTTTTAAGTCTTTTTTAGGATTTTTAGGGTTTCTTAGTGTTTTTTAGGGTTTTCTAGACTTTTCTAAAGTTTTTTAGTGTTTTTAGGGTTTTCTGCGGTTTTTAGTTTTTTAGGGTTTTGTGGGGTTTTTAGTATTTTTTAGGATTTTTAGGATTTTTTAGGGTTTTCTAGGATTTTTTCAGAGTTTTTAGAGTCTTTTAGGATTTTCTATGGTTTTTAGGGTTTTTTAGGATTTTCTAGGGTTTTTAGGGTTTTTTAGGATTTTCTAGGGTTTTTAGGATTTTTTATGGTTTTCTAGGGTTTTTTAGGTTTTTCTACGGTTTTTTATGTTTTTAGGATTTTCAAGGGTTTATAGTTTTTTTTAGGATTTTCTAGGTTTTTTTAGAGTATTTAGAGTTTTTTAAGATTTTTAGGGTTTTCTAGCGTTTTTAGGATTTTTTTAGGGTTTTCTAGGGGATTTTAGTTTTTTAGAGTTTTTAGGGTTTTCTTGAGTTTTTAGTATTTTTTAGGATTTTTAGGGTTTCTTAGGGTTTTCTTGGGTTTTTAGTCTTTTTTAGGATTTTTAGGGTTTCTTAGGGTTTTTAGGGTTGTCTATGGTTTTTAGTGTTTGTAGGGTTTTCTAGTGTTTTTAGGGTTTTTTAGGATTTTCTAGGGTTGTTATGGTTTTTACGGTTTTCTAGGGTTTTTTTTTAAGTTTTTTTAGTGTTTTTTAGGTTTTCTAGTGTTTTGTAGCATTTTTTTGCGTTTTAGGATTTTCTAGGATTTTTTAGGTATTTTATGGTTTTCTAGGATTTTTATGTTTTCTTAGTGTTTTTTAGGGTTTCCTATGGTTGTTAGGGTTTTTTAGGTTTTTCTAGGGTTGTTAGGGTCTTCTGGGGTTTTTAGGATTTTTAGGATTTTCTAGGGATTTTAGGGTTTTTTAGGGTTTTCTAGGGTTTGTTAGGATTTTCTAGGCTTTTTAGAGTTTTCTAGGGATGTTAGGATTTTTTTAGAGTTTTAGGATTTTTATGGGTTTCTAGGGTTTTTTAGGTATTTCTAGGGTTTTCTAGGGTTTTTAGGGATTTAAAGGATTTTCTAGGGTTTTTAGGGTTTTTTAGTGTTTTTAGGGTTTTTTAGGGTTTTCTAGGGTTTTTAGTGTTTTTTAGATTTTCTAGGGTTTTTTTAGAGTTTTTAGAGTCTTTTAGGATTTTCTAGGGCTTTTAGGGTTTTTTAGTATTTTCTAGGGTTTTTAGGTTTTTAGGGTTTTTTAGGATTTTCTAGGGTTTATAGGGGTTTTTAGAGTTTTTTAGTGTTTTTAGGGTTTTTTTAGGGTTTTCTAGCGTTTTTAGGATTTTTAGGGTTTTCTAGGGGTTTTTAGTTTTAGAGAGTTTTTAGGGTTTTCTTGGGTTTTTTGGTCTTTTTTAGGATTTTTAGGTTTTCTTAGGGTTTTTTAGGATTTTCTAGGGTTTTTAGGGTTGTCTATGGTTTTTAGTGTTTATAGGGTTTTCTAGGATTTTTTGTGTTTTTTAGGATTTTTTAGGATTTTCTAGGGTTGTTATGGTTTTTACGGTTTTCTAGGGTTTTTTTTTTAAGTTTTCTAGGGTTTTTTAGGTTTTCTAGTGTTTTGTAGCATTTTTTAGCGTTTTAGGATTTTTTAGGTATTTATGGTTTTCTAGGGTTTTTATGTGTTCTTAGGGTTTCCTATGGTTTGTTAGGGTTTTTTTTAGGGCTTTTTAGGTTTTTCTAGGTTTGTTAGGGTCTTCTAGGCTTTTTAGAGTTTTTTTAACGTTTTCTAGGTTTTTAGTAATTTCTAGGGTTTTTAGGGTTTTTTAGGGTTTTGTACAGTTTTTAGGGTTTTCTAGGGTTTTTAGGAGTTTTTATGGTTTTTTAGGGTTTTCTAGGATTTTTTGTGTTTTTAGGGTTTTCAAGGGTTTTTAGTATTTTTTAGGATTTTCTAGGGTTTTTGGGAGTTTTTAGGGTTTTCTAGGGTTTTTAGGATTTTTATGGTTTTCTAGGGTTTTTTAGGTTTTTCTAGGGTTTTTAGTGTTTTTAGGGGTTTAGTGTTTTTTAGGATTTTCTAGGGTTTTTAGAGTCTCTTAGGATTTTCCTGGGTTTTTAGGATTTTCTAGGGTTTTTAGGGTTTCTAGGGGTTTTTAGAGTTTTTTAGTGTTTTTAGGATTTTTTAGGGTTTTCTAGGATTTTTAGGATTTTTCAGGGTTTCTTAGTGTTTTTTAGGGTTTTTAGGGTTTTGTTGGGTTTTTAGTGTTTTTTTTAGGATTTTTAGGGTTTTTTAGGATTTTCTAGGGTTTTCTAGGATTTTGTAGCATATTTTAGCGTTTTAAAGTTTTCTAGGATTTTTTCGGGTTTCTATAGTTTTCTAGGGTTTTTAGGGTTTTCTATGGTTGTTAGGGTTTTTTAAGATTTTCTAGGGTTTTTTTTCGTTTTTACTGATTTCTAGTGTTTTTTAGAGTTTTCTAGGGTTTTTAGTGTTTTTTAGGGTTTTTAGGGTTTTTTAGCGTTTTCAAGAGATTTTTAGGGTTTTTTAAGTTTTAAGGGTTTTTTAGGGTTTTTAGGATTTTCTAGGGATTTTTAGGGTTTTTTACGGTTTTTAGGGTTTTCTAGGATTTTTAGGGTTTTCTAGGATTTTTTAGATTCTTTAGGGTTTTCAATGATTCTTAGGATTTTTTAGGGTTTTCTAGGGTTTTTTACGATTTTCTAGGATTTTTTGGAGATTTCTAGGGTTTTCTAGAGTTTTTAGAAAACCCTAACAACCCTAGAAAAACTTAAAAACCCCTAAAAAATCCTAGGAAATTTTAGGGTATTTAAGGGTTTTCTAGGGTTTTTTTTATGGTTCTCTTGAATTTTCTAGTGTCTTGTAGGATTTTTAGGGTTTTTTGGGGATTTTTTAGGGTATTTTAGGTTTTCTAAAGTTTTTTTTATTTTCTAGGGTTTTTTAGGTTTTTCGGGTTTCCTAAGGTTTTTTTAGGATTTTCTAGAGTTTTCAGGGTTTTCTATGGTTTTTGGCGTTTTCTGGGGTTTTTAGTGTTTTGGGGTTTTCTAGGATTTTAGTGTTTTTAGGGGTTTGTCTGTTTACGGTTTTTTAGGGTTTTCTAGGGTATTTTAGGATTATCTAGGGTTTTTAGCGTTTTCTAGGGATTTTTTTTACGGTTTTCTAGGATTTTTTGGGGTTTTCTAGAGTTTTAAGAGTTTTTTAGGGTTTTCTAGGGTTTTTTAAAGTTTTTATAGTCTCTTAGGATTCTCTAGGGTTTTTACGGTTTTTTAGGATTTTATAGGGTTTTTAGAGGTTTCTAGGGGTTTTTAGAGTTTTTTAGTGTTTTTAGGGTTTTATAGGGTTTTCTAGGGTTTTTAGGGTTTTATGGGTTTTCTAGGGTTTTTAGTGTTTTTAGGAATTTCTAAGATGTTTTAGAGTTTTAGAGTCTTTTAGAATTTTCTACGGTTTTTAGGGTTTTTTAGGATTTTCTAGGGTTTTTAGGGTTTTTAAGGGTTTTGTAGGATTTTTAGGGTTTTCTAGGGTTTTTTAGGGTTTTCTAGGGTTTTTTGTGTTTTTAAGGTTTTCAAGGATTTTTAGTATTTTTTAGGATTTTCTAGGGTTTTTTAGAGTTTTAGAGTTTTTTTCGGATTTTTAGTGTTTTCTACGGTTTTTAGGATTTTTATGGTTTTCTAGGAATTTTTTAGTGTTTTTAGGGTTTTCTAGGGTTTTTAGTGTTTTTTAGGATTTTCTAGGATTTTTTAGAGTTTTCAGAGTCTCTTAGGATTTTCTAGGGTTTTTAGGGGTTTCTAGGGGTTTTTAGAGTTTTTTAGTGTTTTTAGAGTTTTTTAGGGTTTTCTAGGATTTTTCAGGGTTTTCTAGGGATTTTTAGTTTTTAGAGTTTTTAGGGTTTTGGGTTTTTAGTCTTTTTAGGATTTTTAGGGTTTCTTAGTGTTTTTTAGGGTTTTCTAGGCTTCTCTAAAGTTTTTGTGTTTTTTGGGTTTTTTAGGGTTTTCTGGCATTTTTAGTTTTTAGGGTTTTGTGGGGTTTTTAGTATTTTTTAGGTTTTTTAGGGTTTTCTCGGGTTTTTAGGGTTTTCTAGGGATGTTAGGGTTTTTAGGGTTTTGTTGGATTTTTAGGGTTTTCTAGGGTTTTTAGGATTTTTTATGGTTTTCTAGGGTTTTTTTTGTTTTTAGGGTTTTCAAGGATTTTTAGTTGTTTTTAGGGTTTTCAAGGGTTTTTAGTATTTGTTAGGATTTTTTAGGGTTTTTAGAATTTTTAGAGTTTTTTAGGATTTTTAGGGTTTTCTAAGGTTTTTAGGATTTTTTATTGTTTTCTAGGGTTTCTTAGGTTTTTCTAGGGTTAATAGTGTTTTTAGGGTTTTCTAGGGTTTTTAGTGTTTTTTAGGATTCTCTAGGGTTTTTAGGGTTGTTTAGGATTTTCTAGGGTTTTTAGTGTTTTTTAGGATTTTTCTAGGGTTTTTAGGGATTTCTAGGGGTTTTAGAGTTTTTTAGTGTTTTTAAGGTTTTTTAGGATTTTCTAGAGTTTTTAGGATTTTTTATGGTTTTCTAGGGCTTTTTAGGTTTTTCTAGGGTTTTTTATGTTTTAGTTTTTTCAAGGGTTTATAGTTTTTTTAGGATTTTCTAGGGTTTTTTAGAGTTTTTAAAGATTTTTAGGGTTTTCTCGGGTTTTTAGGATTTTTTATGGTTTTCTAGGGTTTTTTAGGTTTTTCTAGGGTTTTTAGTGTTTTTAGGATTTTCTAGGGTTTTTAGGGGTTTCTAAGGGTTTTTAGAATTTTTTAGTGTTTTTAGGATTTTTTAGGGTTTTCTAGCATTTTTAGGATTTTTTAGGGTCTTCTAGGGGTTTTTAGTTTTTTAGAGTTTTTAGGGTTTTCTTGGGTTTAGTCTTTTTTAGGATTTTTAGGGTTTCTTAGGATTTTTTAGGGTTTTTAGGGTTGTCTAAGGTTTTTAGTGTTTATAGGGTTTTCTAGTGATTTTAGGGTTTTTTAGGATTTTCTAGGGTTGTTATGGTTTTTACGGTTTTCTAGGGTTTTTTTTTAAAGTTTTTCAAGGTTTTTTAGGTTTTCTAGTGTTTTGTAGCATTTTTTTGCGTTTTAGGGTTTTCTAGGATTTTTTAGGTATTTTATGGTTTTCTAGGGTTGTTAGGTTCCTCTAGGGTTTTTAGGATTTTTAGGATTTTCAAGGGGTTTTAGGGTTTTTTAGGGTTTTGTAAGATTTTTAGGGTTTTCTAGGGTTTTTAGGATTTTTTTATGGTTTTCTAGGGTTTTTAGGTTTTTCTAGGGTTTTTTGTGTTTTAGGGTTTTCAACGGTTTTAGTATTTTTTAGGTTTTTCTAGGGTTTTTTAGAGTTTTTACAGTGTTTTAGGATTTTTAGGGTTTTTATAATTTTTATGGTTTTTTTTAGGTTTTTCTAGGTTTTTAGAGTTTTTAGAGTCTCTTAGGATTTTCTAGGGTTTTAGGGTTTTTTAGGATTTTCTAAGGTTTTTAGGGTTTTAGGATTTTTTATGGTTTTCTAGGGTTTTTAGGTTTTCTAGGGTTTTCTAGGGTTTTTAGTGTTTTTAGTGTTTTTAGAGTCTCTTAGGATTTTCTAGGGTTTTAGGGTTTTTTAGGGTTTTCTAGGGTTTTTAGGTTTTTTAGGATTTTTTATGGTTTTCTAGTTTTTTTTGTGTTTTTAGAGTTTTCAAGGGTTTTTAGTATTTTTTAGGATTTTCTAGGGTTTTTAGAGCTTTTAGAGTTTTTTAGGATTTTAGGGTTTTATAGGGTTTTAGGATTTTTATGGTATTCTAGGGTTTTTTAGTTTTTCTAGGGTTTTTAGTGTTTTTAGGATTTTCTAGGGCTTTTAGTGTTTTTAGATTTTCTAGGGATTTTTTAAAGTTTTTAGAGTCTCTTAGTTCTCTAGGGTTTTTACGGTTTTTTAGGATTTTATAGGGTTTTTAGGGTTTCTATGGTTTTTAGAGTTTTTAGTGTTTTTAGGGTTTTTTAGTTTTCTAGGGTTTTTAGTATTTTTTAGGATTTCTGGGTTTTTTAGATTTCAGAGGTTCTTAGATTTTCTAGGATTTTAGTTTTAAGATTTTCTAGGTTTTTAGGGTTTTAAGGTTTTTAGAGTTTTTTATGTTTTAGGGTTTTTTAGGGTTTTCTAGGATTTTTAGTATTTTTCAGGGTTTTCTAGGGGTTTTTAGTATTTTAGAGTGTTTTAGGATTTTTAGGGTTTTCTAGGGTTTTTAGGATTTTTATGGTTTTCTAGGGTTTTTAGGTTTTTTCTAGGGTTTCTAGGGTTTTTAGTGTTTTTAGTGTTTTTAGAGTCTCTTAGGATTTTCTAGGGTTTTAGGGTTTTTTAGGTTTTCTAGGGTTTTTAGGTTTTTAGGATTTTTTATGGTTTTCTAGTTTTTTTTTTGTGTTTTTAGGGTTTTCAAGGTTTTTAGTATTTTTAGGATTTTCTAGGGTTTTTAGAGCTTTTAGAGTTTTTTAGGATTTTAGGGTTTTATAGGGTTTTAGGATTTTTATGGTATTCTAGGGTTTTTTAGTTTTTCTAGGGTTTTTAGGATTTTCTAGGGCTTTTAGTGTTTTAGATTTTCTAGGGGTTTTTTAAAGTTTTTAGAGTCTCTTAGGATTCTCTAGGGTTTTTACGGTTTTTTTTAGGATTTTCTAGGGCTTTTAGAGTTTTTTTAGGGATTTTCTAGGGGTTTTTAGGATTTTTATGGTTTTCTAGGGTTTTTTAGGTTTTTCTACGGTTTTTTATGTTTTTAGGATTTCAAGGTTTATATTTTTTATAGGATTTTCTAGGGTTTTTTTAGAGTATTTAAAGTTTTTTAAGATTTTTAGGGTTTCTTAGCGTTTTTAGGATTTTTTAGGGTTTTCTAGGGGTTTTAGTTTTAGAGTTTTTAGGGTTTTCTTGAGTTTTTAGTCTTTTTTAGGATTTTTTAGGGTTTTTTTTTTTTTTTTTTAGGGTTTTTCTAGGGGGTTTT